>NC_057801.1:484915236-484964253 GCF_018294505.1 Triticum aestivum | reverse complement strand
AATGCGGTAGCGTGAGGCCGAGCAGGGGGGAGGGGGGAGGGTCCCCCCTCCCCCTGCGAGGCCAAGACAGGAACGACCCGGAGCAGGTGACGACACGGCGTGTCGTGTCGTTGCATGCGGAGGCGAGTCCGTCACATCCGTAACCCCACTATCTATCTTAGGGGCGTGGCTCTAGGGTGTGTGTGGTGGAGGTGGAAACAGAATAACCGCCTTGCGTCCTGTCAAAACCTAGCACAGCAATGCGGTAGCGCGAGGCCGAACGTGGGGGAGGGACCCCCCCCTCCCCTCCCCCTGCGAGCCCGAGACAGGAACGAGCCGGAGCAGGCGACGACGCGGCGTGCCGCGTCGTCGCATGCGGAGGCAAGTCCGTCACATCCGTGACCCCACTATCTATCTTGTTTTTATGTTGTGTATTTTAGTTAGGTATGAACTATATCTATTTTTGTACTTGAACTTCTTCTTTTTGTTTCTTAGTGTTTATTTATTCACGTGCCTTTACTTCTTTGATTAGGGTACTTGAACTACTCTTCTTTATTTTTTGAACTTCTTTTCTCTTGTTTTTTAGGTGCATATTTTTTGTATGTATCTTTCTTCCCTTGGAAGTGTATTTGCCATCAATTTGTGATTTTAAGGATATCAGCAGTGCTTTTGTGTGGTCTTATCTCATTATAATAGATGCATTCAAATGGTGCATTCATTTATATATAGATGTATTTACTCTTTTAGCTGTTGGGGGGTAAAACTGTAATTTGACCGCTGCTGCAGCTCCCATGACAGAGAGGCATTAACTGACCATCTCTCTCACCACCACCTGTTAGAAAACCCCTCTCCCCCTGTTGCTTGCTCACTTCCCCCTATCTGTCGCTCCGATGCCTTCTTCCACTTCAAATCCCCCTGATTTCTCCGCCCCTGTCCCCTGCCCTCGTGAGTGGAGTAACCGGCGCACGCCCCCGCTCCTATTTCTCCCCCGCGCTGCGCTCTCCCTCGCCCAGCCCGCTCTCTTCTGCTTTAGAGCGAGGGCAGCAATTGCCTGCGCGGTTGCAAGTTGCACGTGGGGTTGTGGGGAGTGGAAGAACCGTCATGGATTCGTGTGTGCGCGGGTCGTTTGGAGAGGTACAAACGCTGCCCCCCCTAATGCTTGTATTTAGTTTCGCGAGATCTGTCGAGGCATGCCTGTTTGTTCTGTGTGCTCTCGCGTCCGCCTCCTCCCCCCTTCTTCTGATGGTTTGGTGGGTGAGGGAGTCCCGGACTAGGGGGTGTCCGGATAGTCGAACTACCATCATCGGCCGGACTCCAAGACTATGAAGATACAAGATTGAAGACTTCGTCCCGTGTCCGGATGGGACTTTCCTTGGCGTGGAAGGCAAGCTTGGCGATACGGATATGTAGATCTCCTACCATTGTAACCGACTCTGTGTAACCCTAGCCCTCTCCGGTGTCTATATAAACCGGATGGCGTTAGTCCATAGGACGAACAACAATCATACCATAGGCTAGCTTCTAGGGTTTAGCCTCCTTGATCTTGTGGTAGATCTACTCTTGTAACCCACATCATCAATATTAATCAAGAAGCACGTAGGGTTTTACCTCCATCAAGAGGGCCCGAACCTGGGTAAAAACATCGTGTCCCTCGTCTCTTGTTACCAAAGGCCTAGATGCACAGTTCGGGACCCCCTACCCAAGATCCGCCGATTTTGACACCGACATTGGTGCTTTCATTAAGAGTTCCTCTGTGTCGTCACCGATAGGCTCGATGGCTTCTTCATCATCATCAACGACGCCGTCCAGGGTGAGACCTTCCTCCCCGAACAGATCTTCGTATCCGGCGGCTTTGCACTGCGGGCCAATTCGCTTGGCCATTTAGAGCAGGTCGAAAGTTACGCCCCGGGCCGTCAGGTCAGATTTGGAAGTTTGGACTTCACGGCTGACATCCGCGGGGACTTGATCTTCGACGGATTCGAGCCACAGCCGAGCGTGCCGCACTGTCATGTCGGGCATGATTTAGCTCTGCCGCCGGACATTACTCTAGAGGCCGCACTCGAAACCACTCCGATCTTCAATTCGGAGCCAGCCCTGCAGATCGAGGATGGATGCCTAGACACCGCCTCGAGGGCTGCAACCTCTACGGTGATAGAGCCGAACACTAACTTCGTCCCTCATAAAGCTCGTGACTCCAAGGTGCCGGACTCCTCGCCGGACTCCGAACCTCCCGCGCCCGCCCCAATCGAATCTGACTGGGCGCCGATCATGGAGTTCACCGCAGCGGACGTCTCTCAACACTCACCTTTCGGCGACATCTTGAGTTTGCTAAAATACCTCTCGTTATCAGGAGAGACCTGGCCAGATTGTGGTCAGGACGGCTGGGATGCGGACGACGAAGAAATTCAAAGCCCACCCACCACCCACTTGGTAGCCGCTGTCGACGATTTAACTGAAAGGCTAGACTACGACTCCGAGGACATCAACGGTATGGACGACGATGTCGGGGACGACCAAGAACCAGCGCCTAACGGGCACAGGAAAGCCACCCCATCCCACAACGTATGCATGGTGGACACACCAAAAGGAAGCGACAATGAGGAAAAACGTGACGTGGCGAAGGACAACTCCCCCAACAGACAAACAAAGCGGCGACACAAGCGCCGCCCGAAGACCGGCATCGACAAAAACGGTTGTCAGGACCCCGACTCGATGCCACATCGATCTAGCATGTAACACCTCATATCACTTTGCGGCCTCACGCACGGTATTCCCACGGGTGTCGTCTTACCTTTGCCCGGGACCGTTTGCGCCTTTTGGCACACGTATATGATAGTGTCGCTAGCATCCATATGGTAAGGAGCCCGGGCTGACATGGCTAGTCGTAAACCCAAAGTGGCACAGACATACAGGGACAGGCATCCATGACCCAGCATCGAACGTGTCGGTCATCAGCAAGTGAATCCGGGCTGTAGCACTGGGCTAGCAGGACTCCGGTAAACCGGGCTGTAGCGGGCTAACAGGACTCCGGTATCCATCGCGTGACATTTCCCCGAAGGGACAGACACAGGAACGAAGAAGGACACATGCCGGCCGGCCTACTGTTCCGGAGCAGTAGCAAGCTACCAAGGCTCAGTGGAAACACTAGGAGACATTTCCCGGTAAGAGAGGCTACTAAGAATAAACAACTAGATAGTCAGATCCCACACATACCAAGCATTTCAATCATACACACAATATGCTCGATATGTGCAAATACAACAAGGAATCACAACATGACTCTACAACACAAGTACTTTATTTAAGGGTTCAGAGAGCCATACATAGCATACACACAAGTACGGGTCACACGACCCACATTCAAGTCATACAGACATACAAGCCAACAGCGGAAGTAACGTGTCTGAGTACAGACAACTAGTGAAATAAAAGAGGCTTGGAAAGCCTGGCTATACTACGTGGTCCTTCACAAGCTCAGGATCACCACCTGGGCCTCGGTCTACTCATCGATGTCAACGTCTACGAAGAACCCATTAGAAGGGGTTGCAGCGTCTTCTGAAAAATGTAAATTAAAGCAACATGAGTACAAAGGTACTCAGCAAGACTTACATCAGATCCAACATACATGCACATTATCAAGAAGGGTTGGTGGGGTTATTGCAGCAAGCCAGCTTTGACTCTTGGCTAAGCTATCCTACGATACACCAACTTGAAATGGTTTTGCACACACGAGTCCACTACTCACCACTTCAATACACCACCGAGGATCCACCTCCGTCATCCTATGGAAGAGCCATCCTCGGCACTCACGCTTATCTTGAGATTTTTAGTAGTATCCATTTACTTGTCTATGAACTGTATAGGCAACCAAGTAGTCCTTTACCGCGGACGCGGCTATTCGAATAGATAATGTTAACACTGCAGGGGTGTACTTCTTCATACATGTTTCCACCACTTAGCGTCTGCACATGACATGTGCTCGGCAGACTTCAAGCGAAAGCCGACGTGGGTGTAGACCACGACCTACCTAAACACCTAAGTCTCTAGTCCAGGTTTATCGCCTATCCAGGTTCCATCCGCAGGGAGTCCGGCCGAGGTTTCCCATACGGCCCCGAACGATGTGTACAGGGTTCCCGAGATACCTAACGGGTATCCGGTACACCGTGCCACGTACCTACCGCATCACAGCGCATCCCGCGGGTCAGCGCTGTCCACGGCCTCCAGTAAGCTACAAACACTAGAAACTACTTGCAACTCCTGGACAGAGGACTAGGGTGAATAAGAAGTCGAGCGGGGTCATATTTCAGGGCCCAATGCATGGTAGTAGCTGAATCTTAAATCATGCATACAGATCTCAGTGCTTAAGGTCGGCTTCAATGAAACAACCCACCATGTACTCCTACATGGCCTCTCATCGATACCTTTACCAAATCGTGTTCACCGCATCACTCTTGTTACCGGCATGATCATTTCACTCTAGCTCATCACCCAGATGAACCAGACCTGACACGACTCTAAGCATAGCGGGCATAGCAAGGTAGGAACAACACATACATATGGCTCAATCAACTCCTACACATGCTAGTGGGTTTCATCTAGTTACTGTGGCAATGACAGGTCATGCAAAGAAAATGGGTTCAACTACCGTAGCACACAGCAGTTTGAAACGCGTTGTCTTAATGCAGTAAAAGAGAGCAGGAGCGAGAACATGGGATTGTATCGATATGATCAAATGGTTGGTTGCTTGCCTGATGGGTCGATGCACTGATATTGATCTTCGTTGGGGTAATCACGATACTCCTCAGGGGCAGGACCTGCCGCAGAGAGCACCGATACACAATCATCCCCAAACAATATGCAACAATATGATGCATGCATGAAACATGGCAATATGAGTGTGTTGGGCTAATGCAACTAAGACCAGATGGGTTTGAACCATTTTGAATCAAAGATTCAAGTTTCAAACTCATACATGACCCTTATAAGTGCTTTATCTAGTTCTGCTCTAAACATCAGGTTAGCTTGCTTAAACATGCATGAAACCAGTACATATGGATAGATTGGATTTTTCTGATCATTTTTCATATATAAAACTTTGCGTTTGGAGTTACAGATTAATTTCTATGAATTTTTAAAGTTTGGGGTATTTACTGGAATTTCCTGTGTAATAATAATTCTAGTAAATAAATTACTGCGTCAGCATTATGTCAGGATGACATCAGCGGTCAACGGAACAGTCCAGGTCAACCCTGACTAGTGGGTCCCGTGTGTCAGTGTAATTAGTTTAACTAAATATCAATTAAAACTAATCCTGATTAGTTAACAGGGTTGGGCCCCACTTGTCATTGACCCAGGGGGGTCAAACTGGGCCCACCCATGGTCAAGCGAGGGGTCAGCGGGGTCAACTCACCGGCGTTTAGCCTACGGCGAGGCCGAACGCGGCGGCGAGAGTGGTTTTGTGTGTTTCGGCGACTAAATGAGCGGCGGAGGGCATCTATGGGTAGCTGGGAGCAAGCCGCAGCTCTTGGTGGTGGTGGTTGAGCTCGGGGTGGCCGAAAACGTCGCCGGCGATGACTTTGGCGGTCGCCGGAGTTCAGGTGAGGTCAAACTCGACGCTAGGGGGCACGGCGAGGCGCGTGGAGTGATGCTACGGGTTCCTGCGGGTGCGGTGAGTGCGATGGACACGGTGGTGTGGCCGGTGGTTGGCCGGAGACACGTCGGCGACGAGCTCGGCGGTGGTGCGTGCGGTGAAGCTCCGTGCGTTTGCTGTGGTGCATGAGAGCGAGAGAGGAAAGGGGGGAGAGGTAGCTGGGCTCACGGCGATCTCGAGGAACCAGACGGCATGGTCGGGGACGAGCTGGTGCGGCGGCAACGGCGAAGGGGATCTTCGGTGATGGCGGAGTCGGCGAGGTCGGTGCAGTGGCTTTGGGGCACGCGGGCGCTCGGGGCTCGACTAGCTTGAAGGAGAGGAGGGCGACGGAGCTCCTGGACACGGTGGCGCAGCGCGGGGACGACGGAGAGCACGACTACATCGACGGTGCGGCTGCGGTGGCGTCGGCCATGGTGCGGGAGAGCGAGGGAGAGGAGTTGGGGGCGAATGGGTGTGTCCACGGGGTGCGAGGCTCGACGTGGAGCTCATCCAGGCCAGCAGCGAGGCAAGGGGGTGAAGCAGGGCGGCGGCCAGCTGCGTGGCGCGCGCTGGCGTCGCCGTCGAGCACCTGCCTGCCTGCCTGGCGAAGGCAAGCAGCTCGCTGGAGCGGCTGCTGGGCTGGGCCGGTAGGTGGGCTTGCCAAGCGGGCTGCCAGGTTAGTTCACTCACTCTCTCTCTTATTTATCTTTTTTAATTATTCTGTAACTTTGTGGACTTACTAAAAAATACCTAAACAACTCCTAAATTTCCCAAACTGCTCATGGCCACTAGCTGGAATATATATAGCATGGAACATTTTAGTTTGGAAATATTTGAGCATTTAAAATAATTTATATAATTTAAATGCCCAAACTCAAATACTTATGATTTAATTCAAAAACCTTAGGATGCCCTAGAAAATTGAGCACCACTTTTGGCAGAGGTTCTGAACCAAGACAAAAATGATGGACAATTTAGAAGGGCATTTCTGGTTCATTGAAAATATTTTTAGTAAACCCTAGTTGGTTTCAGAGGGGGCTGGGGGTTCTGTCATCCCCATTTCAAGTTTCTGTTGAGAAAAATAGACATGATGCAACACTCTAATGCATGAACTAGCTAGGGTGTGACAACGGTACCCATATGGACCCGGCCCTAGAGCAGGGCGAAGCAGTGGACGACGCACACGTCAACAAGCAGCTAGCCGGACATGAACCGGACAAGCAACCCATCCCCGGCGAAGATGATCTCACATCACTAGAGCATATGAATCTCCATAACAAGCTCGTCGCCACTGCAAGAAGTTTGAAGAAGCAAAAGCGGAAGCTCAAAACAGCGGAAGACACACTCAGAATAAGATGGAGCAAAGTACTCAACACCTCAGATAAATATGGCACTAGTCACCAGACAAAGAGCTACCCGAAGCGCAAGTTGTTGCCCGAATTTGACGAGGAGGCCTTCGAGCCCCCGCAGTCAAAAAAGAAAGGGGCCGCCTGGCCGGATAGATGACCAGATGACAGGCCAAGAGCAACACGGGGCGCCACACACAAGCCGGCACATGATCAGCATAAAGATCTTGAGAAAAAGGATAACCCGGCCAGGTCTATCTATGGGCCAAAAAAGAAGACTCCAGGAAGTAACACAACCAGACGAGCATTTGAAGACAACGGCACACCCAAATACAGGGGCACCACACACCCACTATGTTTTACCGACGAGGTACTGGATCATGGATTTCCAGCGGGATTTAAACCCATAAACATAGAGGCATACGGCGGAACAACAGACCCCGGAGTCTGGATTGAGGATTATATCCTACACATACACATGGCAAGAGGAGACGATCTCCATGCCATAAAATACCTTCCACTCAAGCTCAAAGGGACGGCCCGGCATTGGCTTAAAAGCCTCCCAGAAAATACGATTGGGAGTTGGGAAGAGCTTGAGGATGCGTTTCGAGCAAATTTTCAGGGGACTTATGTCCGGCCTCCGGATGCAGATGATTTAAGTCACATAACTCAACAGCCCGGAGAATCAGCACGCAAATTCTGGAACAGGTTCCTCACTAAAAAGAACCAAATAGTCGACTGTCCGGACGCTGAAGCCTTAGCAGCCTTCAAACACAATGTCCGAGACGAATGGCTCACCAGACACCTCGGCCAGGAAAAACCAAGAACAATGGCCGCACTAACAAGTCTCATGACCCGCTTTTGCGCGGGGGAAGACAGCTGGTTGGCTAGATGCAGCACCAGCGACCCGAGTACATCCGAAATCAGGGATGGAAATGGGAAATCACGACGCAAAAAAGATCAGCGCCGGAATAAGGAGAATGGCCCAAATAGTACGGCGGTCAACGCCGGATTCAAAAGCTCTCGGCCGAACAACAAAACACTGCCCTTAAAGGATAACAGTGACGAGCTATCCAACCTCAACAAGATCCTGGATAGACTGTGTCAAATACACGGTACCTCCGGGAAGCCTGCAAACCATACCCACAGAGATTGTTGGATCTTCAAGCAGTCCGGCCGACTTAACGCCGAACACAAAGGGCTCGACACACCAAGTGAAAGTGACGAAACCCAAAAGCAGCGCTCCGGAAACCAAAAGACTTTCCCATTAGAAGTCAAAACAGTGAACTCACTTCACGTGATAACACGCAGCGCGGCCCCTGCTATACCAGGACACCGTCCGCAGACTGGGGATAGAACCCACCAAAATTCGCTATAGCAAGCACTTCCTTCAAAGGAGTGACGCCAGGCCTTTTCAGCCAATTTTATAGGCTCTGTACCACTAGGGGTCGTGTTCGGTTCATCCGACAACCTCCGTCGCGAAAAGCTCACCCTCCATCGCCCCATTTAGCAGTAGCCCTTAAGCACTACTGGGCGTGCATCTTTCGCCCGCTTTAATGCAATACCACATTACGCGTCTCTTACGCTTAAAAATTCCCGGTCCATGTGGCATATTCTTAAAACTTCAGGTGTCTCTCGACCACGGAGAATGTGCGGCTGCCTAGACAGCCACACATTATTCCGACCTTGCAGGTCAAAGCCCCTAAAAACAGGTCATCTAGACCTTGGTTAGACGAGTCCGGCGTAACTTAACAAGGGGCTTCCCAGCCGCATACCCCTTTTTTTAGGGGGCCGCACGCATAAATGATGAAAGCTAATAAAGCTCAACTTTCTTCATCTTCCAAATTATACTTTATTTTGATACACTTTTTGCACGATATTTCTTAGAAATTAAGTCCTTCTCTTTTACAGATGAAGCACGTGCTACACCCGTCCAGGATACAGCACAACAGAGACACAGGCGCAGACGTGCAGTAGGGACCCGTTGCAAGGATTCTTTTCAGATTAAGACCCTGCGTAAACCTTTCTCACTGTCTCTTGTTGATACACATCCCCCGGTTTCCTACCAGAGCCGAGGAGGAGGCTGGCGTTTTGGCATCGGCCGCATCAGAAGTTCCCGCCTGTACCTGGACACTAGGGGCTTAGGGCTTTATTCTGCCCGATATCATAAAGACCAAACACCTCAGGGAGTGTTTGGCGTCTCGAGTTAGGCCTTATATGCATCAGCTCAGAATCATGTCTTTGGTCAAATGTTGGGTTTTCCTGGCTCCTGTGTTTTGCTGCCTTACGTTCCGTATCATCGGCTAACGCGGCACCAGGAGAACTACTGCGATTGTGCCCCGGTTCGGCCGGGAGAGCACCTCAGTAGAGAAAGCCGAAAACTGACTGTCATGATATAGCGAGAGACTGGTCAACCACTCGATCGACCATTGGAATGTTTAGAATTCCTCCGCTTTGACGAAGGACCACTTCCCGGTCAGGCACATACGTGCCCCAAGTTTGGAGAAGCGCGGTGCCATCAGGGGCTATATAGTAGCCCCACATTCAAGCTCCTATGGCTAAGTGAAAGTGATAAAGCATTATAGTCTGGTTGCCTAGTTTGCTATGCTATCACCTCCTTAAAAGGACCAAGACGTTGGTTTAAGTGTGAAAAAGTGTTTTTCTTTTTGCAAACACCCCCGCACCATGTGCGTGGGGGCTGAAGCCAAAGACTGCCATCTTTCAGATTATACATACATATACGGCCGCACAGGAGATAGTTCAATACTTGAACACACAAGTATAAAAAGTCATTGCATTATAAACCTGATCTTAGAAATCATACATGTCATTCAAACATAACATCTTTCGAGCATTGCGACTCTATTATACGAGCGCCCTGCAGGACTTCCTCAAAGTAATGCTCGGTGGGGAATCAGCTTTTGTCCGAACCCCGGGATGCAACAGTGGTGGCATCCATCTCTGCCCAGTATGTTTTACCACGGGCGAGAGCCATTCGCGCACCTTCTATGCATGCCGACCGCTTCATCGCCTTAATATGCGGCACTGCCCCAAGGAATTGCTGCAACAAGCCAAAATAACTCTTCGGCTTGGGCCTTTTGGCCACAGATGAGTTACCACATCCGTCATGGCCAGTCCGGACAATCTATTCAGCTCAGCCCACTCAACCAGCCGATCACTCAACGGAAGTGGACGCTCCGGACTATGGAATTGAGACCAGAAAAAGCTCTTCATTTCATGATCCTCCTGGCTTCGAAAGTGCACGACTGCGTCAGCCACACTCACCGCCAAGTCCAAATAAGGATCCTCCGCACCGTACAATTGGCCCAGCTGAGCATACTTCGGATCCGTGAACTTCCTACGCAGCATAAAGGGCTTTCCAGCCACAATGTCTCCGACCTGACGCAGTTCCTCCTTCATAGCCCGCATCACACTACGGGCATCCTTGGCCTCGGCATCGGCCTTCTTCAGGTCCTCTTGCTCCGCTCGGTGTTCTCCTTCAAGAACTTCCAGGCGGTCGGTAGCAACTCTTAATTTCATGGCCACGCCAGCCATCTCCTCCCTGCTTCGGCAGTGAGCAGCCTTCTCGGCTTCTAGCCCTTCCACTGCCTTCAAGGCAGCCGCCTCGCTCTTTCTGGCTTGCTCCTTGGCCCGAGCAAGTTCTGCTCGAAGGTCCTCCACAGCAGCAGCACCATCTGCATCTAAGCATACAATTTGTAAGGAATGGGCGTTAGCTCCCTTACTAACCAACCACGGGGCAACCACATACCTTCTGACTCATCAAGTCGTCTGTTGACCAGCGAGATGTCCGCATCTGTAGTGTCGAGTTGCTTCTTCAGCTCGGCAAATTCATCAGTCCGGCTGGCCACCGAACATTCCGCCACCTGCATGGGAAAGGCGACAGTTAATAACCGAGATTACGATCCTAGGCACGCTGTCGTTTTCGACAGCATACCAAGTCTCGGGGGCTACTATCTATACAGGCGCACTTCATGTGCAAAACTATCAACAGGTATGTCAGTTTTTGCGTACCTCAAATCCCGTCAGTAAACTTCCGACGGCCTCATACAACCCAGTTTCGGCGGACGAGATCCTCTCAATCACATCACCCATTAATGTGTGGTGATCTTCTAAGATGGACGCCCTCTTAAGCAAATCCTGCAGCTCCACCGGCCGTACTCCAATGGGCGCCAAACTCTCCGGTCCCGCCGGATTCGGGGAGACCCTCTGTGACGACAACTCAGGGTCGTCCGCCCCGCACGACGGGGCGGCAGATGAAGGCTTTTCGCTTTCCATCATCTCCGGACGAAGGTCTCCCGAAGATGAGCTGTGCTGAGATGGGCTGGGATCCGAACTATGAGGTAAAAACTTCATTACCTTTATACATTAAGCAGGGGTGTCTGATAATATTAAAATCACCCTTTTCACTTACGGCTTGTTAGAGGGCTGATTCCTCCGAGGAGACAGTACGGCCGGGGCACTTTCTGGCGCAGGACCTTCCGGTACAGATTTCTTTCCCCGCTTTGAGGCCTTGGCCTCCGGGTCTTCGGAAGCGTTCCTCTTCTCCCCCTGGAAGGAGGGACTCTTGGATCCTCCCTTACTAAACGCCTCCTTGGCAGAGGTGACAGTTTCCCGATGCCCCCTTTGCCCTCATTCGAAGGTGCGACCTCCAACATTTTGATTAACACGGGATCCTGCGTGGTCTCAGGGAGGGGGACCGGACACCGTATCAATTGTGCTTGCGCTATCCACTCCTGTCCAGGGATAGCTGGTTAAAAGGCAAGCCCACGATAAATAAATGGATGGTGTGTCCGGACACAGGGCTACTTACTTGAGTATCCGGGCGATTGCAGCTTAGGCCAGCGTCCTCGGTCAATTCCGGATGCGTCTCTTGTGATCCAAAGAACAGTTTATACATCTCCATGGGAGTCAAACCCATGAAGTGTTGAAGAGCTCGCGGCCCCTCCGGATTAAATTCCCACAGACGGAGGGGGCGACGTTTGCAGGGCAGTAGGCGCCGGATCAACATGACTTGCACCACTGCGACCAGATTGATCTCCCTTTCTTGGAGGACTCGAATTTGGTCCTGCAACAGGGGGATGTCTTTGGGCGGCCCCCAGTCACGCCCCTTGTTGACCCATGACGTCAGCTGCTGTGGAGGGCCCGAGCGAAAGACGGGCGGCGGCTTCTGCCTGCTGCCCCGGGGAGCGGTGATATAAAACCACTCCTGTTGCCACAAGCCGAGCTCCTCTTGGAAAGAGCCCTTGGGCCATGGAGCTTCGGCCCACTTGCTTATAACCTCCCCGCCGCACTCTGCCTGACGCCCCTCAATCATCTTCGGCTCCACGTTGAAGGTTTTGAGCCATAAGCCGAAGTGAGGGGTAGTGCGGAGGAAGGCTTCACAGACGACAATGAATGATGAGATATGGAGGATGGACTCCGGAGCCAGGTCGTGGAATTCTAGCCCATAGTAAAACATGAGCCCCCTCATGAAAGGATCCGTCGGGAAGCCTAAACCCCGACGGAAGTGAGACATGAACACGACAATCTCGCCAGGCTCGGGAGTTGGGATAACTTGCCCTCGGGCAGGCAGCCTATGTGAAATCTCGTAGGTTAAGTACCTGGCATCTCTCAGCTTTAGCACGTCCTCCTCCGTGACGGAGGAGGGCATCCACCGGCCTCGTAGATCAGGACCGGACATTGTCGAGGATCGAAGGTACCTGAATTCAGAGCCCTGGGTGTTGGAACTCAGGGAGAGGGGCGGATTCGATAGAGGATTGAATAAAAAGAATGGGCCTTGGTCTCATTATAAAGAGGAAGAATACCAAGAGCCGTCCCCGTGACCGTTTGGAACCCGCCTTCGATGGAGGGGGCGTGGCAATGGGCACGGTTGGGTTACCCACGTCCGTATTGATGGGAATCCAGGAATAAGGGGAACACTATCTCTGCTTCGACAAGACGTGCCAAGGAAACTGCCTCGCTAAACGCGCTGAGGCGGAACTATAAAAACAATTCGAGTAAAGGCTTGGAAGTGGTGTGACGTCACGCCGCAGAATACGTCAGCAGATTGATCTGGTGTAATATTATTCTCTCTACGGTGGTATGTGGAATTTATTTTTGCAGAGCCGGACACTATCCCGGTGTTCACGATCTTCTATAAATTATTCGGAGGAGGAACCCGCCTTGCAATGCCGAAGACAATATGCGCGCCGGACTCGTCGTCATTGAAGCCTGGTTCAGGGGCTACTGAGGGAGTCCCGGACTAGGGGGTGTCCGGATAGCCGAACTACCATCATCGGTCGGACTCCAAGACTATGAAGATACAAGATTGAAGACTTTGTCCCGTGTCCGGATGGGACTTTCCTTGGCGTGGAAGGCAAGCTTGGCGATACGGATATGTAGATCTCCTACCATTGTAACCGACTCTGTGTAACCCTAGCCCTCTCCGGTGTCTATATAAACCGGATGGCTTTAGTCCATAGGACGAACAACAATCATACCATAGGCTAGCTTCTAGGGTTTAGCCTCCTTGATCTCGTGGTAGATCTACTCTTGTAACCCACATCATCAATATTAATCAAGCAGGACGTAGGGTTTTACCTCCATCAAGAGGGCCCGAACCTGGGTAAAAACATCGTGTCCCTCGTCTCTTGTTACCATCCTCCTAGACGCACAGTTCGGGACCCCCAACCCGAGATCCGCCGGTTTTGACACCGACAGTGGGAGATTAGGTAGGGTTCTTGTGCGTGTGGTGGTTGGATTGCATTCTCTCGTGGTCAGATTTGTTTGTGAGATGCTTGTGTGTGGATTTTCATTTCCCCTTTGTTGATTTTAGCAGTCAGATGCATGTCACAGAGGGTGTGGGGTGATTGTTGATGTTGGATCTGTTGTATCTGATTGCATTAGTGCTATGGATTTCAAAGTCTAGATTATATCTGTAACATTCTAGTTACTTTATGGATTTTTTTTTGTGCCTGCCTGTATGTGCTACTGTTCATCTTTTCATACTTGTTGGTTCTAGTTGTTTCATCCTAGGGTTTGATTCAATTTCTTTTTTGTATTTTGTTGTATGATTTTCTACTTGCTAACTATATGGAATCAATCCCCTGTTTTTAGCAAGTTGTTCTAGTGTTTGGAGTTGCATACATCAAGGCGTTTATGCTGTCATGGCTTCAAAACATTCTCCAGGTATCTTAATGTAGTTGGATCTTGTATTTTAAATAGTAGCATTGTTATATATGTCTGCCCATATCTTCACTTGGTTTTCTTGTTGGACTGCCATTCTTAATAGTGTGAACTTCTAACAAAGTTTATGTGTATGCATTTTACACATAGTTTATGTGTGTGCCATTTCATATTTATAGTATATATCTTTGTTTTTTGTTTTCTTGTTATCATGTTCATGGTATTGATATTTAGTTTGCCTGTGAAATACTATTTGTGGTCATGCTACATCTTTTTTATGTGCTACTTTCTTGGGTCACGTAGTTGAACTTCTGGTTTTAATTATTGTTTGTTTATAATGAAATCTGGTTGAACTTCTGTTATGCACCTTTTGTTTTACTGCTTTGTTATATATTGTTGAACTTCTGGCATTAATCTTGTATGTAGTAGCCCCTCTTATGTAGATTGTTTTTATATTTAGTATGTAAATTTTAGATTGTTTTGTTGTGTTTACTGCTTTGTTAGATATTGTTGAACTTCTGGGTATTGGACGTTGATGTAAAAGTAGAAGTCCTTTTTGGTGTAGGATTGCGGATTAGAACTCGGCTGCCTTTTTACTTGCATTTTTTTGTAGTTGGTGATGAGTTGAATAGTTCTGAAAAAATGCATGCGATCAAGATGGAGCTTCAGAAGTTAATAATGATGCTCCAATATCTGATGTGGCTAAATCACCCATTTTTCCTTTGGTTGTGATTGCTGAGGTTGCTTCGAGCCTTGAGAAATTTTCAAGCCTCGAGGATCTTGCTTCTGCAGCTCTTGCTTCATCTAGTATGTGAAACCCCTTTTCTTTTCATTTTAAATTCTCAAGCCATGTTTTTTAAACTTGTTCCCGGTGGTTGTTTTTGTTTTTGTTCCTGACTTTTTTATTTTTTGCTTTGATTTTTTGTGTTCTTTGCAGATGTGTCCACAGAGGAGGAAGGTGTGAACACCATCAACGAAGTTTTATCTGAGTTGGATTTATCAGAAACCCTGCTGCTGCTGAGCAGGGGGCCCCGTCAGTCAAAGGTTGTGATTCCATTCCGGATCCTTTGTGCTCTCTTCAGATGTCTGAGACGCAATCGCAGTCTGTTGATGGCACTGAACCTGTCATGCAACCTGAGGATGTCCATCTTCAGCTTCTTCTAGAGGACGAACATAAGAGGAAGAAGCAAGAAGATTTTGAGAAGAATAGGGCGGCCCGCCTTCAGAAAGGTTCTGATGTTTCTGGATCTGTTCATGCGGCTGAGCTCATGGTTGAGGAAGACGTGTCGGGTGGCACTGATGGCACAATTGTCCCTGTTAAGAAGAAAATCAAGAAGACCGCTGCGAGGAAGCATCTAGTTGGTGAAGTTACTCCTCGGAGGAGCCCACGTGTTTCAAGGCCTGCAGAAGTTTCTGAAGATGAAGGTCTAGGCCTCGGTGGTACGCCATGCCGTAGTCCTCGTGTGCTTGCCACTGCCGCACCTACACCTTCTCCGCTTGGTGCTGCTGCATCTAGTAAGGGGAAGAAATGCGGCGTCAAGCGCAAGGTTGCACCTGCAAAGGTCAACAAGGGTGAGAAGAAGCGTTCTCGTGCTAATCCATAGGACAAGGATGATGCTGATTTCAACGCTGATGACGAGCACGACAACGACGATGATGCTGCCGCTAATCAGGTATGAATGTCTCATGTTTACCGCTTTTTAGAGCATTTGTCGCTATTGTTGTAGTTTTTGTGTTTTTAGCACTGCCTTGGCGTACACAGCTGACCTTCTGCTCCATATAGACGAATAAATTAGCTGATTTACTTTGCTTTTATGGTATTACTGCCTTTGTGTACATAGTTGGACTTCTGGATATATACATGAAGAAATTAGCTTAACTTGTTGGTATACATGTTTTATTACTGCCTTGGTGTACATGGTTGAACTTTTGCTTTGTAAATTTCCAACATTTTGAAAGCATGTTAGCTTTTGGTCATACATGGTTGTACTGCCTATGTAGACATAGTTGGACTTCTGAAATGTACTGCGTGTGTAATTTTGTAGGCATTAGTGGAATTTTGGTGTAGCTTGTGTATCTCATTTCTTTCAGTATCAGCTTGTGGAGCGGCCTGAGAGGAGGAAGAGAGGATGCAAAGTGCCTGAAGTATGTGACCAAGGAGGAGATGAGGCGAAACGTTTTAACAAGACGGTTTGCTGCTCACTAAGAGAGGTCAAGATGTGTGCGAAAATGCTACAGCTTAGGCACAAGACGAGGGTTATCAAGGCTGGTTTTGGTTGTGTGTTTGACTTGAAGGTTGATTCCAACATTTCTCGTCCTTTGATGGGCAACATCTACATGAGGATTGACCCTGCAACCATGATCCTAGACATGGGTGAGGCGAACAAGGTTCTGCGTATTACAAGTGATGCTATTCACCATCTGTTTGGATTCCCTCAAGGTAATTGTACCCCTCCTAGGCCCTCGAGTGATGGGTTTGATGATGCTGTTATGAGGTTGAAGGGCAAGCTTGGGTACGCTAGGAGTGACGACATCAACACAAAGGATTTGCGGAATATCCTCGCGGAACTTGTGAAGGATGAGACGAAGGATGATCTTGCTCTGCAGGTGTTTTACCTGATTGTTTTCATGAAGGTGGTTTCCCTAGAACGTCTACACGAGTGTCCAGGAAGGCAACAATGGCTGAGAATCTTGTGTTTGAGGATATGGCAGATATGGACTACTGCCAGTTGGTTGTTGATGACATTCGAAGTGTTGTTGTTAGGTATCAGCAAGGTACTAGTAGAGGAAAAGTTGTCACAGGCTGTGCCATCACGTCGCTTCTTATGTACCTGGATTGCCTTATCATTGTCAAGACGCGTAATGTTGACTTGAGGACCCCTCGCATCAATTTCATGGATCAGGCCAATCTTCTTGAGCTCGTTGCGGCTGACTTGTTCAAGAAAGGTGATGATAACCCAGCCAACTGGGTGTTTGGGAGACTGCCTATGAGTGTTTCTATGCATCATTCTTTCCTGTGTAGTTTAACTTGAACTTCTTGTACTAACTTTTGTTTCCATGCTCCTTCATTTGTTTTCTGACGCGTTGACTTTTGTTTTTGTATGAAGTGGAAGACACAGGCTGAGGTTGTGTTCTTTATGCGTATCGAACGTCCTGTCTTACTATGCATCGTGACGTCGGCCCAGGTAGTGGAACTTCTCTGAGATTTGAATTCTCGTGGGATGTTAACTCTGGTGCCCCCCCTGTAGATCCAGGAGGTTCTCCTGCCCGTGTGAGTGCTGCAGATGGCGTTTCTTCTGAGAGTTTGTTTGATGCTACCAATCTTTCCCTTGCTAGGATTGATGGACTTCTGGAAACTGTTTGTGGAGAGATGGCTTGTGTTCCGACAACGCTTGAGCGTCTTAGTCGCATGGATGGGATTCTTCCTCCTGGCCACGGTTTTGATGCTGAGTCTTCGAAGGAGCTTTTGTTGATTGAAGCTAAATATCTTGCTGAGCTTCGTGAGAGCACTTCCCACCTCCGGGCTAGCTTTGTGCTGTTCAAGAAAATGCAGGATGCCCGTTGCAAGCCTTTTAAAGATGAGGCAAGTGTTGTTGTGAGAGAGATTCAGAGGCAGGATTCCGTTCGTTTGGGTCGTGATGGAGGCCATGTGGAGCATACCGAAGAGGTTTGTTTATGTTGGCTTTTGATATTTCTTTTGCACTAGTGTTCATTGTTAGCTTTCAGTTATTACTGTTTTGTAGTCATAGGGTGACCTTCACTGTTTATAGAACCTGAACTTCAAGTGCTACAGCACCTGAACTTCTACGACATCGATGACTGGCCCTTTTTGTTCCCTTTTTGTATCTTATGGTAGTTTGATATCTGATCTGCTATGTTTACTGTATTTTGACTTCCATTATGTGTTAGTTGTGATAGCTGACCTTCTCTGATTATGTAACATGAACTTTTGTTGATTAGGTATTTGTTTTCTACATGATTATTTTCTAGTCTTTTTTCTTTTTAGTACTAGTGTTTCCTAGGTGACCTTCTCTGTTTATAGAACCTGAACTTCAAGTGCTACAGCACCTGAACTTCTATGACTGGCCCTTTTTGTTTTATTTTGTATCTTAATGGTAATTTGATATCTGATCTGCTATGTTTACTGTATTTGGACTTCCATTATGTGTCAGTTGTGATAGCTGAGCTTCTTTGATTATGTAACGTGAACTTCTGCTGATTAGGTATTTGTTTTCTACATGATTATTTTGTAGGCTGTTGATGATGGTGCTAGGGTTAAGGAGGATGTTTTACCTGTGCATGACTCTGATCCTGTCCATGAAGCTGCCCCTGTGCATGAACCTTGTCCCTCTAGTGATGTATTAGTTGATGAGGTTCATGGCAGTGAAAATAAGCTACCATTTATCTTGTCCATTTGTCTCATTTTTTTATTTTACTTGTTCGTGGTGCATTATTATCACTATGTGGCCCTTTGTAATGACTTTCTGTTCTTGCCACAGAATGATGATGCTAGTGTTCCTCCAGAGAAGGTTGCAGACAAGTCTGTGTCAGGCACCGGCTGCTCCGACGGGGTGGACCCGACTGAACCTCAGTCGTCCATTGGCGCTGAGGTTTCTGATGCTGAGCAGGGAAAGGCAGTTGAGGTTTCTGATGCTGAGCAGGGAAAGGCAGCTAAGGTTTCTGATGCTGAGCAGGGCAGGGCAGCTGGAGATATCATTTTGGAGGAAGATCCAGTTGAGGGTGTTGTTGAGACTCGTGGTAGTGCTGCTGCAGGCCAGGAGAAGTCTCCTGCAGCAGAGCCATCAGTTGATGTTGATGCTGGTTCTCCAACTCTTCCTAGTGCTGGAGAGCCAATGGTTTTTGTTGTTTCAGATTCTCCAGCTGCTCCAGCTGCTGGTGGTGTCCTTCCCGACAATGCTGCTATGTCAACTGGAGATGATGATGAAGAGACTGAAAGCGATATCTATGAAGCGGAGGTTGATCATTCCACTGCTGCCACTGGTCTAGGCAAGAATCCATAAAGAGAGGAGCATGCTTCTCTCTTCTTTCCCCATACCCGTCCCTTTTGTTCTTTATTTTTGTCCATGATATCCCTGTGAACTGCCTGTGTGGTGCAAGTTGAACTTTTGGTTTAGTTCTTTGTCGTGTGGGTTGTAAAATAAAGTTTAGTGAACCTATTTTGTATGTGGGGGGGTGTTTGTAATGCTGAGATGTGCTTGTGTTTGAATGTTGCTATTAATTAAATTGTTGTGAATCTATGTGCTTGAGATGTTCCTCTTAATTGCTATTTGTTTTTGCTGAGCAGATAGTGACCTTGCTGTCGTCTGAAAGAAGGTTGATGACTTTTATTTTAGTGTAACTAGGCTTAAGAATGTTCGTTCTAAGAGGTGAGTGCAGCTGTTCAATTTTTACATCCATATACCCCCTGTGAATTGCCTGTGGTTTCATACCTGAACTTCTTTATTCTATGTTGCTGAACTTCTATTTTTTACTTATCTAGTGCTGAACTTCTGGCCTTTTTGTACTGCCTATTGTGATGTAGCTGAACTTTTGGGCTTACATGTGTTATGAACTTCCTAAGTTCCTGATGCTGAACTTCTTTCACTTTCTGTTTGCTTGTTTTAGATCAATGATTATGTTCCAAAACAATGAGTGTGCAGCTTCTGTTGAAGATGTCGCAATATCTTTTGCTCCTCGCGGAATGCTTCAATCTAATGTGGCTGAGGTTGCACTCTACTGTCTACGTGCGAAGTACCAGGGATCAGACAAACTCATCCTGCCGTATTGGGTTTGTGTAAGTCAACCATATAGTGATTTCTTTTCCGTTTTGTTCCTTACCATTTTTTAGTTAAAACTTGTTTGCCTCATTTTTGTATTTTTCATATGTTGGTGTTGTATGCATTATTTTAGGACAAGATTTTCATAGGTCAATTTGATTCCCGTGTGAGGAAGTACTTATTGGCGACTGGTCCAGATAGCATGGATGCACATGATTCGGTATGGAATATCTTGTTCTTTGCCTCTCTATTAATTTTGCATTGCGATCCACTATGTTTGTATTGTTTTATTTTTCTCTGTACCGTTTGATATTAATTTTCAGTTTTCAATGATACATGTTTATGTTGCTCCAGGTTATTTTCCCCACTTTTGACCCGCCTGAGATTCCTGCTTCCATGGGTGGTGTCGGTCATTGGGTGTTGATATTCCTTGACCTGAAGAATTCAAGGTTCCAGCTTCTCGACTCCCAGTATGGACCAGAAGATGACTGTGCGGTACCCCTATTTCGGTGGATGACTGATAACATCAAGAAGCTTTGGAACGATGCCAACAACGACAGGGAGACACCCTTCAACCCAGTTACTATTGACCATTTCCTTTTGAATTGGATTGATGTCCCCCAGCAGAATAAAAAGTATGAGTTCCTCTTTGTCTCTATCACTTCTGTTTAACTGTAGTTGTACGTAAGGTGCGACTTGTTTTATTCATTGGCTTTCTTTTTTGTTCTAACACTGTTCTTTTTTGTGTTTAATGGCAGTATCGACTACGGATTCTTCATGCTTACCAATGTTAATTCGTTTCATGATGGGGTTCTTGCAAACTACTCCCATGAAAATATCGCGGATATTGGGAAGACGTGGTTGTACTGAATCGCTTCTTCCAACCTGTTTGAGACAGACTTCCAAGCTCTGTTTGGCTACTACACATGTAAGTCTTGTAACTTGGACTACTTACCTATACTACATCTTTATTCTACATGAACTTCATTCTTTCTTGAACTTGAACTTCTGCTTGAGATCATGCTAGCTTCTGGTTTCAAATGGAGAGGAGCATTCCTTGTACATGACCTTCATTTTTTATATTTTATATTGTGCTTATGTGTTTTGTTTCAGTATTTTTTTCCTTCCATTGCTTACTTGGACACGAGCATTTTTTCTACTTGAACTTCAGAGATGATGCCTTTCTATGCTTTTGTTAGCTGTAGTTGAATGTTTTCCAGTTCATTAGTTTATCTTGAACTGTGCCTTTGGTTGTGCCTGAACTTATTTTAGTTTTTAAATGCAACTAAATTTTTTAGATCAGCTTGAGTAGTAACCATGTCATCTATATTTTAGTTGGACTGCACATTTGTGCTGTGCCTAAACTTCAGTTATATTTAATGGTGTTTTTTCTCCTCCTTTTCTTTGACAGTGGATCCGCTGGACTTGACCGATTACCACTACTCGTTCGTCGGGTCACGGGAATACCAGCCTAGGGAGGAATCGATGAGTACAACTCTGATAGAAGATGATAGACCTCGAACCCTTATTCCTTCCAAGTTGGGGAAGCAGGCTGGTGGTATTTGTGGTACTCCAAGAACCCCTTGCTCCAGGAAGGTTGGTGTAGTCGAAGCAGCCGAAGCAGAAGTGATTTCGTCTGATGATGATTTTGAAAAGATTGCTTACCCGAAGAATGGTAAATCTGCTGCTGGTACTGTTGCTAGGAGAGGTGGGAAGAATGATGTCATCACCGGGAGGAAACCGGGAGTTGAGTCTGGAAACATAACTACCTCCAAGCGAGCATCAAGATTGCCTTTGAAGTGGCGTTGTGTTGTCGCTCCCTTAAAAAAATACAGTTACCCTCATCTATCCGAGGCCCGGAAGTTGAGACAGTATGTGCTTAGTGAAGAGGGTCTAGAGAAGTATTCTAAGTGACTTTTCTTCTTCTTAACTTTGTTGCTGCCAGAGATGCTACTTTGTGTCTGAACTTCTGTTGTTGTAGTATGTGGACTTCTATTCATTTCTCCCTTGCCTTGGAGTTATAGTGTCTGAACTTCGGTTGTTGTAGTATCTGAACTTCTGTTTATCTCCCCTTTGCCTTTTGAGTTATAGTATCTGAACTTCTGTTTGCTATTGTGTTTGAACTTCTAATAATTTTTTCCATCCTTTTAAATCTACAGCACAAGCTACTGCATGTTTATCATCCGTGGTAATGTGATTGACCTCACGGGACGTGTCCTTTATACCCTTTTAGCTGAAGGGCAGCAGATGGAAGGAGACATAATGGATTATCTCATAAATTTGTGGAAGGATAATCCGGAGACCTCTGAGATATTCACTAGTGCTGACAGGGTTGTACTCAGTCCCTACTTCATACAGGTTTTAGTTCTTTGCATCCATATCTCCCTTTTTTGCTGTAGTTTTGTTGTTCTGGCATTTGGGAGGTGTTTTAATTGTGTTTTTGTGAATGCACAGTACTGCCTGGAGTATGATTTCTTCGCTGCAACAGTTCCAAAGTTTGATGCACAAAATTCGGCTAAACTCCTCCCAATGTTTGTTCGCAAGGGAGAAAACCTTCTTAACGCAAAGCTGGTTAGGTTTTCATAACTCTTTGCTTTTTTTAATTTTATGTACATCCTTTTGCTGAGTTTGTCAAGAAGCTTGTGTTCATCCCGGTTGTTCAATACCTATGCTTTATAGTTCGTGTTCACCGTTTCTTTCATTCTTGGCAGGTTTTTTTGATACTATTCAAGCCAATTAGCACAATGGCGCACTATAGTGTGTATGTGCTGACTAGATATCATGGGAGCATTGACATCCTTGATTCACTACCTTACAGCAATAAGGGAACGTCGCGAACAAGTTTCCATGGAGACTGCCAAAATATCGTGAGTGTTTCTTAGCCTGAACCTCCTTTCATATCTGCTTGTTTGACACGAAGTTTACTATGGCTTGTGTTGACAAAATATGTTTTCTGTCTCTGTTTTGGTAATACTGCTTGAACTGACTATCATTTGATAGTTGAACTTCTCGTATTTGTTTAGTTGGATCGTATGCAAGTGTACCTTTTATGTACCCAAACCTAACTATTTTGGTTAACATGTTTTTGACTTCATCTTATTTTGGCATTTCCTGCAGATCAAGAGATTTGTTGGATTGCTCGAGGAGGTGTACGGCAAGGCTGCATACAAAGCGAGCAAGCAGCCTAACTAGGTGACTATTGCAAAGAGGCTGACTTTTATCGATGTTCCAAAACAAGTGAATAATGACTGTGATTTCTTCGCCGTGAAGTTCTGCTCTACATATGCTTGTTGATGATATTGGTGATGTGGAGGTATGTTTTGTCATTGTTCTTGTCTGATCATCCTTTCATTTTTGTTGTGTGTTTTTGCTGAGACGCTCCTGCTGTGGTTTTAGTTATCCTTTACTAAACCATCAGGTGGGATCCGGTCGGGGCGTCTCGGGTCGGGCCGAGCAGTTCAGGGAAGTTCAGGAACGGTCCATCGGGCCCTTATAGGGGCTGCTGTGATCCAAATAACTATTCTAATCCTGGGATTAGAATAGTGTTGTCCTCTCTCTCTCTCTCTATATATATACACACACACACACACACACACCTCCCACACGTACCCGCCGGTGCATCCCACGGCACGACCTCCCTCATCCCACCTTCTTCCCCGCACGCGACCACTCCCCACCACCCATGTCGCGCGCCCATTCCCCTCCTTCCCCCCGATGCCCTGGATCCACCCGCACGGCGAGATCCGTGCGCGGGCCTCCTGGCACCGCCACCCACCCACACCGTTGCGCCGGCCTTGAGAACTCCCCTGGCTCCTTTCCTCCCCGGCCGGTCGAGCACCACCGACTTCCCCAACCGGATCCGACGGAATCCTTCTCCACCTCCCTCCTCACGCGCCTGCTCCGGCCTCCCATCGCTGTGCCGCGCCGCCGCCTAGCTTCCTTCTCCGCGCCAGAGTGCCCCCGGGGCTCCTTCCTCCCACCGCCACAGGGCCGCTGGCTCCTTTCTTCCCCGGGATGTACTTCCTCCCAGCGCCGAAGCTCCTCCAAGCCGCACGCCTCCGTGCCGCCCAGACGACGGATCCAGCCCCACCGCACCGCCCAGCCGATGGATCCGGCCACCGCCGGTCCACAGCACCGACCCGGCGACTGCCTCGACCACTCTGCCCCTGATCTTGCTTCCTCCCCTTGGCGGCCATCTTCCTCGTCAGCGCCGCCGCACTTTGTACCTCGGCCTTGGATCCGATGCTGATGGTGTCCTCGGGGAATTAGCCTCCAACAGAAAGCACCAACTTCCCCGACGAACAGAGGTGGAGTCCGACTTCCCTTCTCGACCGAAGATTCCTCTTTGCTGATTCAGGCGGCCTCTCATCAGCTGCAGTTCGGTTTGGGCAGGCATGTGGCTCCCGTCACGAGCAGTTCACTCTTCCATCGCAGTGACGAAGGTCAAACAGTGGTGACGATGCCCGTGCAGTTTTTTTCTCTCTGAATCGATTCCTCGCCGTTGCAGACTTTTGAAGCAACTACTGTTGTTCCATGAAGTCTTGCCGCTCTGTTCTTCATCTTCAGGGTCAAATCGGGAAGACGAGGACACCCACTGCTCTAGCGCCCGCAAGCTCCCATGCAATTTGTGCAGTGCGCTAGTGAAATTCAGAGTCTGGCTGTGTGGTGCGGATCATGTGTGTGTGCAGTCTGGGCATGGACGGATATCGAGTATGCATACATGGTTTTCGAGCAAAAACATCAGCATTGAGTTCCGTTTGTGAACAGCCATTGCAGCGAATTTTTTGGACTGCTGCCTGAGCTCACAATTTTTGTGTGTATTTTTCAGTATTTTTGTTGTTGATTTTGGTCATGCAGTCCATCGTGTGAGTGTAAGCAGCACACCCGTCGTCACCGTGCAGTCCCTGGGCTTGGAGCTCACAATTTTCTTTGTGTATTTTTTAGTTTTTTTGCTGTTGATTTTGGTCATGCAGCCCATAACATGAGTGTAAGTAGCACAACCATCAGCACCGTGCAGTCCAATGTGTGGGTGGAACCAGCCATGTGCACGATGCAAGCGTTTCGTGCGGTGCGGACATGCAGTACGCCGCCGCCGACGCCCTAGAACAGTAGCCGCCCATGCGAGTTCAGAAGAGCTTCTTTTGCTCTTTTTTCTATAGATTTCTAACAACATTTGTTGCTCTGTATAGTACCCAAGTTTGTTGCCCCACTGTTTATTTGAAGTTCCATTTTTTTGTTTAGGAGAAACGCAGAGAGAAAAAGGGTACTGCCTAGTGCATTTGAAGTTGATTTTGTAGTAAGAAAATGAATGGTAACTTTGCACAAGAAAGTCTTTGCCTAGTGCAGTTCAGTTGGGTACTCCGTCGTTGATTCTGCTATGTACTGGATGGATGTGTAATTGTGTAAAAATAATGAATGGATATGTATGTTTTGAAGCTCATTTTGTTCTCTCGTGAAGTTTGCCATAAAACTCCTTTGTGTTTCACTTGGTGAACAGAAACAAAAACACCTCGGAAAGCATCTCACTTCTCATTACATGTGGTTCACTTGCTCAGTCCATGCGGTCCATTTGCCCAGTCTACGCACGTACAAATAGTGAGTTTGGAAAAAAAAACTCACGCGGCTCACTTTCAGTAGTGTTGTAGCCCGTTTACGGCAGTCTCGAGGTTCACTTTTTATAGTATTGCGGTTCACCAACACTCGATATGAAGTGCACTCCACCTCGTTTAGGAAAATTTACGTCCCACAAAAAAAATCATGCAGTGCACTTGTTTGTCCGATGAAGTGCAGTTTTTAGTCTAAAGAAGTGCGGTTTCCTGTGTGATGCAGTACATATGACGATTTTGGTGTCGTGAAAAAATAGAGTGTCCGCATTTTGTTAAAATCAAAATTGCTCCTAAACCGTAAGGAATCGGAGAGAGTGCTCTATATGAAAAAGTTGTGCCTCATTGATATCTTTCCAACGGAGTATAATTTGAATCATTTTGACCAGTGGTTTGTAAAAATTTCGTGAAAAACGGCCGCTGCCTCTCATCGCCAGCCGCACAATTTTTAAAATTAACTAAAAAACATAAGGAATCTCAAAAACATTTTAGCATATGAAAGTTGCGCCTCATTCGTAGCTTTCCAACGGCGTATCATACGCATCATTTCGACAAAGGGTTAGAAAACTGGAGTGAAAACAGTACCGAAAATTTGAAAAACAGAATTCCGCGATTTAGTAAATTTGAAACTGCTCTTAAACCGTAACGAATTAGAGAAAATAATAGATACGAAAAGGATGCGCCTCGATGATATCTTTTCAACGATGTATCATTTGCTTCATTCCGATGAGCGGTTTAGGAGAAATTGCAAAAAAACGCTTGCTGCCACTCATGATGGGCCGCACCATTTTCGAAACTGCTCTTAAACCGTGAGGAATCTCGAAAAGTGTTCAACATGGTGAAGTTGCGCCTAATCCATAGCTTTTCAACGGTATATTACACGCCTCATTCCGATAAACAGTTAAAAACTAGAGCAAAAAAGGTACCGAAAATACACATCGTGCAGTTTTTTGCGACGGGAAGTTCACTCGTGAGAGTACTGAGCATGCAGTGCGGAAGTGTAATCAGAATAATTATTCTGCTAATATTGGTAGAATAGACCGGCTGTATATATATCAATTAAGCTTCAAATGCGTACTTGTTAGTTAAACCTATGGTTAGAATGTGACACTAAATACGACTAGTAAGTAGTACAGTAGCCGTACTAGTATACGTCGGTCAAATTATTCATCATGCCCACACATTGAATTGACGTGACAACATGTTGCGCATGAGGTGAAACAAGAATCCCGGTGGCGTGTTAGGATATTCTGGACTTCAGATTTGGAGTACCACTTATCTGTCGAAATCTTTCATCATTCACTTAAAACAGTCGATTGATCATACATTGAGTACCATATAAGTGAAATTAACCGATGCAAGTCGAAGAAGGATTGGTCGGTGCTGCCGGCTAGCGTCAAGTTCGATCCCACGGATCAGGAGCTAATCAAGTACCATGAGGCCAAAGTGAGTGCTGACAGCGCGAGATCTCACCCTCTCATCGATTAGTTCATACCAACCATCGACAGCGAGCACGGCATATGCTACATCCATCCTGAGAAACTTCCAGGTAAGACACCGATCGACCGTCTACTTGCACAAACATATTCCTTTGTTTATAGCTCTATTTTTCTTTTTAAACACAGACCTGGTGAAGAAATTACAATTTGACAGTTAATAAAAAGTGAAACAAGTGAATGCAACATGCCAAAGATGTTATGAAAATGCCAACTACGTACATTAAAACCTGTATTCGACAATACTGCAGGTATCACACTAAGTGGCCTAAGTAAGCATTTCTTCCAGCACAATTCCAGGGCATTCAAAAGGGGCACGTGGACGTGTCGCAAGATACAGTCGGAGTGCGGCACGCACACGATGTGGCACAAGACCGGCAATACCTTGCCGGTGATGGTCAATGGCCGGCAGACGGGCAGCAAAAAGGTTCTCGTGCTGCACACCAACAAGAACTTCGACCAGTAGAGGACCAATTGGGTGATGCACCAGTACTACCTCGGGTACCTGGAGCAAGAGAAGGAGCGGGAGCTTGTCCTCTGCAAGATTTTCTACCAGACGAACACTAGGGCCATGAGTAAAAAGATTATAAGTTAGTTTGGTATTGGTACTTGTACTACCTTATCGTCCGCAAGTTGGTATTGTTGTTAATGATCTTTTGGTATGAACTTGGAATTTGCTTCCAACCATCATGCCGAGGGTCGACGTGGATATAAAGCTAAATCATTTGTTTCGAAACGAATTTTCAGGCACCTGATTTTTATTTGATGGGTAGCATAAGCACCTGTCATTCGAATGCCCAGTTCTCTAAATTTTCTGAAACAAGTGCATGCACTTATTATCACGATGAAAAAACAATATCCCTGTTGCATCCCAGTTATCAGTCTGTACTTGCAGAATTCTCTCATTTATTGAGCACGCATATTGTTTTTTCAGGTCGAGCAAGTTTCAACTGGGCTGTAGACTGCCCAGGCTTGGTTTTGTTTTTAACAGGCCCAGCCCATGACGACAATGGGGCACAAAGATCCAGCAGGTATCTACTAGCCTCTGGCCCACCAGCGTTAGTTATATTTTGTCTTACAACATCCGTAGGCAGTTTTTTTACTAAATCAAACACACAGCTCAGTTCTATTTTCCTCTTGAAACGCATGTCCTACATCCGTTTTCTAATCTCTACCTATAGTTTTACTAGTTCATATACATGTATCATTATATTGAAAATACATAAAATTCCCTTTTCATATTTACATCCTTATTTTTGTTGTTGTTTTCCCTCCCAGCGCTGATTTTTTTACCACTGGTTTTCCCTTAAACCAACTCAATTGTCCCACGTCTTATTTGCTTACAAAAACAAAACGATTTTTTTGGCAAATCAATAAGTTCTTAGAAAATGTTTATCATTTCGGGACAGTTCAGACTCCACCAAAATATGCAAAATAAGGTTGAACTTTTTGACCGTGGTCCTGGGCAGAAAATGGGCTGTAATAAATTACTTGAAATAGCAAATGCGCTACAAATTATTAAAAAATAGCAAATGGGCTCCAAATTATTAAAAAATAGCAAATGGGCTCTATGTTGTGTGCCACAAATTTGGAGGCTGACTTGTGGGCCTACTAAGTTCATGCATACACAAGGTTTCTCAAAAAAGAAACTTAGTCAACAATCGACTCTACCAGCATCAGACCGTTAGATGTCAATCTAACGACAATCATGCTTCTTTAGTCTCTGATCTTCCTGCCCCGGCCGCCCAAACCAGCACCGTCGGAACTGCTTGCTTCCGCCTCTCATGGCCGGCTGTGCTACCGGGCAAGCCTCATGGCCCCATCATACTCGCATCCCTGGCATGTCTATCCCTCTACTCACCCACACCTCCTGTTATTTTCCGGCGACGGTAGCCGAACCAGTCAACCCTCGTACTCTCCACTGCGTGGGCAGCCACTGCCATGTCTTCCCCGGCTCTGTGTCGTTCCGTTCATAGGCCTTGCCGTCGTCCATCGCCCTGGTACTCTCAGCCGGCATGGTCAACGTGGTCAACGAACGACATCCATCAGAAGTGGACTGTACATGGAGAGGCTGACAGCTGGGTCCACGGCCGCACACAAGGAAATGCCTCCTTATTACGCGCATAATAATGATTCCTCCACCTGACATCCGGGACCCGCTGGAAGGGCCTCTTTATTTCACACAAAAAATGTTCCCTCCGCTGACAGATCGGACCCACCAACTATATCTCCGCACGCAAGGAAGTGCCTCCTTATTATGCACAAAAAAATGAATACCCCCTTCCAGCTGGGACCCACCATAGTGGGAGGCTGACTTGTGGGCCTACTAAGTTGACAGGGACGGAGGGCTTTGTCAACTTAGTCAATATATGAACGATTCTAGCTCCAGTGACCGTACGATGTCCATCCAACGGCCGTAGTGCTTCTTCAACCTATGGTCTTCTTGCTCCAACCGCCCAAACCAGCGTCGGTCGTGTCACGTGCTCCTGCCTTCCGTGGCCGGCTGTGATGTCGCGGAGGCCTCACCGCCCCTACTACTCCCACCGCTGGCCAGGCCATCCCTCTACTCACCCATACCCCATGTTATTCTGCGGCGACGGCAGCCTCACACCGCAGCCGAACCAGTGAACCCTCGTACTACTCTCTGCATGGGCATCCACGGCCGCATCTTCCCCGACTCCACGTCATCCCCTTCCTAGGCCTCGCCGTCGTCCACCGCCTTGGTGCTCTTGGCGCGGGGTGGTCAATGTGGTCAACGACCGACTTCCATCGGAAGAGTATTGTACGTGGAGAGGCTGATAGCTGGGTCCACGATCGCCGCAAGGAAGTGCCTCCTTATTATGCGCAAAATAATTATTTCTCCACTTGACAATGGGGACCCACCGGACGGGCCACCGTATTTTGCGAAAAAAATGTTTCCCGCCTGACTGTTGGGACCCACCAGCTACATCTTCGCATGCAAGGAAGTGCGTCTGGGCAAAAAAACTATTCTCCCCCCTGACTGCTGGGACCCACCAGCTACATCTTCGCACGCAAGGAAGTGCCTAACAGTCGGGACCCACCTGGTCGAAGCGTATGTAGCATTGTCATTCTGGTTGCGAATGTGTACGTACATACTGGTCGATGTAGAGGCGTGCACGTGTCATAGTAGAGGCGCGCACATAGCACATACACGTATGTACAACGGCCAGTGTGCAAGAAAGAAAATACGGCCACGTACGTACATATGGGCGGGGTCTCGAACACCTACTCACGCATATGTACAGCCAGGGCTCATGCATGGCTGGGTCGAAACGGAGAAACTGCGTCATCGTCCTATTCATGGGGAGCCAACTGTGTAAGAACGGAATGCGTCGTCGTGTTCATTGGGAGGGCTTGGACAGAACAACCGATGGAAACGAGGCCTGGCGAACCGCACAACGGAGGAAACAGCTTTGTGTTCGACCGACCACGTTCGAAATGGGGTCCTGTTCATCGGGAGGGGTCTGGCGTACCGCAAAACGGAGGAAATAGACTTGTGTTGGACCTCCTACAGTCGAAACGGGGTCATGTTGATCGAGAGGGTTGTGGCGTACTGCAAAATGGAGGAAACAGACTTGTGTTGGAGCGCTGTGGTCGAAACGGGGTCCTGTTCATCATGAGGGGTGTGGCATACTGCAAAACGGGACTCCACGAGATATTATTCATCTCCACCGTCGACCTCCTCCAGCCTCCACGGGGCCTCCACCGCGCGCTACTCCACTGGCTACGGTTCAACCAGCCCTCTCCACGGGCTCCTGTTCAACCACCCCTCCATGGGCTACTGTTCATCCAGCCCTCCACCGGCTACTGTTCAACCAGCCCTCCACGGGGTCGTCCTGTTCATCCATCCCTCCACGGGGTCCTGTTCATCTAGCCCCAACCGGCTCGATCGATCGGGGTCCTATTCATCCAGAGGCAACACCGCGGGGTCCTGTTCATCCAACCCCCCCCCCCCCAGCAATGCTCACTGTTCATCCAGAGGGAGCATTGATCGGCTTCAGTTAGCAGCAGCAGCGAAGGAATCGCTCAATTGGGTTCAGTTAACAGCCATCGATCGATCGCTCGGGTTCAGTAACGTGTAGCCTGCAGTGCAATCACTCGGGTTCAGTAGGCGAACGCCTCGCTCTGGTTCAGTTAGATCCCAATGTCTCGCACCCACGCGCTTGCGTGTATGAGAGAAACGCGTAAACCTCCATGACTTGCCCGGCCCCGACCACCCACTGTAACCTGGAACACCCCGATATTTTCCACGCCCTCGCTTCTACCATGGTTTTTTCCGTTATGGACGGCCCAAAGAATGTCATGTAGCTGCGTCTCCAGCCCGCCCAGGACGAAAAGTCCATTTTATGTCATGATTTTTTGTCATGGAAGTAGGAGCCCACCACATCTATGATGATACCGGGTTTTGTCACAATTATCGTCATAGAAGTGTCATAAGTATGCCAGAATTTTTTTTCGTTCGGCCCAAAATGTCATGGATGTGTCTTTTTTTGTAGTGACTCTATGGACAATCAAAGGGCATTCTCCTCATATAAGCTTAAAGGAACTATGAACACATTGGTCTTCTACATCATCAATGGCATCAGGTTCAATACTCAAGATTTCTTTATCCGTCAGTTGGTAGCTTTTGGCATTGATATGTGTGGCCTCAAATACGTCTCCAACGTATCTATAATTTTTTATTATTCCATGTTGTTATATTGTCTGTTTTGGATGCTTAATAGGCATTTATATGCTATTTTATATTATTTTTGGGACTGGCCTATTAACCGAGAGCCTAGTGCTAGTTTCTGTTTTTTTTATTTTAGAGTTTCATAGAAAAGGAATACCAAACGGAGTCCAAACGGAATGAAACTTTCGCGATAATCTTTCTTGGACCGAAAGTAAACGAGAAGACTTGGAGATGAAGTCAGACACGCAACGAAGCGACCACGAGGCAGGAGGGCGCGCCCAGGAGGTAGGGCGCGCCCCCTACCTCGTGGGCCCCTCATAGCTCCCCCGGCCTAGTTCCTTTGCCTATATATACTCTTATACCCTAAAAAATCCAGGAGAGCCACGAAATCACTTTTCCACCTCCGCAACCTTCTGTACCCGTGAGATCCCATCTAGGGGCCTTTTCTGGCATCCTGACGAAGGGGGATTCGATCATGGACGGATTCTACATCAACACCATTGCCTCTCCGATGAAGCATGGGTAGTTTACCACAGACCTTCGGGTCCATAGCTAGTAGCTAGATAACTTCTTCTCTCTCTTTGATTCTCAATATCATGTTCTCCTTGATGTTCTTAGAGATCTATTCCATGTAATATTCTTTTGTGGTGTATTTGTCGAGATCCGATGAATGGTGGATTTATGATCAGATTATCTATGAATATTATTTGGTTCTTCTCTGGATTCTTATATGCATGATTTGATATCTTTGCAAGTCTCTTCGAATTATCGGTCTAGTTTGGCCTACTAGATCGATCTTTCTTGCAATGGGAGAAGTGCTTAGCTTTGGGTTCAATCTTGCGGTGTCCTTTCCCAGTGACAGTAGGGGCAGCAAGGCACGTATTGTATTGTTGCCATCGAGGATAAAAAGATGGGGTTTTCATCATATTGCTTGAGTTAATTCCTCAACCTCATGCCATCTTACTTAATGCATTACTCTGTTCTTTATGAACTTAATACTCTAGATGCAGGCAGGAGTCGGTCGATGTGTGGAGTAATAGTAGTAGATGCAGAATCATTTCGGTCTGCTTGACACGGACGTGATGCCTATGTTCATGATCATCGCCTTAGATATCGTCATAACTATGCGGTTTTCTATCAATTGCTCGGCAGTAATTTGTTCACCCACCATAATATTTGCTATCTTGAGAGAAGCCACTAGTGAAACCTATGTCCCCTAGGTTTCTTTTCTATTATATTGAATCTCTTTTACATCTTACTAGTTTCCTATCTAATATTTTGCAATCTTTTACTTTCCGGTATATAAACCAAAAATACCAAAAATATTTATTTTACCATTTATCTATCTCTATCAGATCTCACTTTTGCAAGTGACCATGAAGGGATTGACAACCCCTTTATCGCGTTGGGTGCAAGTTGTTGATTGTTTGTGTAGGTATTCGGTGACTTGTGCGTTATCTCCTACTAGATTGATACCTTGGTTCTCAAAACTGAGGGAAATACTTATGTTACTTTGCTGCTTCACCCTTTCCTCTTCAAGGGAAAAACCAACGCAAGCTCAAGAGGTAGCAAGAAGGATTTCTGGCGCCATTGCCGGGGAGATCTACGTCAAGTCAAGCCATACCAAGTACCCATCATAAACTCTTCTCCATTGCATTACATTATTCGCCATTCGCCTCTCGTTTTCCTCTCCCCCACTTCTAAAAGAATTTTCAAAAACCTTTGCCTTTTCTTCGCCTCTCTTCCGTTTGTCTCTTTTCGCTTGCTTCTTGTGTGCTTGAGTGTTGGATTGCTTGCTTTATCATGATGGCTCAAGATAATACCAAATTGTGTGACTTTTCCAATACCAACAACAATAATTTTCATAGCACTACGATTGCTCCTACTACTAATGCTGAATCTTGTGAAATCAATGCTGCTTTGCTGAATCTTATTTTGAAAGATCAATTTTCTGGCCTTCCAAGTGAAGATGCCGCATCCCACCTAAACAATTTCATTGATTTGTGTGATATGCAACAGAAGAAAGATGTGGGTGATGATATTGTTAAACTGAAGCTATTTGTTTTTTCGCTTAGAGATCGTGCTAAAACTTGGTTTTCATCTTTGCCTAAAAATAGTATTGATTCATGGAATAAGTGTAAAGATGCTTCCATCTCTAAGTATTTTCCTCCTGCTAAGATCATCTCCCTTAGGAATGATATTATGAATTTTAAGCAACTTGATCATGAGCATGTTGCACAATCTTGGGAGAGGATGAAATTGATGATACGTAATTGACCTACACATGGTTTGAATTTGTGGATGATTATACAAAACTTTTATGCCGGATTGAATTTTGCTTCTAGAAATAATTTAGATTCGTCCACGGGATGCACTTTTATGTAAATCACTTTAGGAGAGGCTACTAAGCTCCTAGATAATATTATGGTTAATTATTCTCAATGGCACACCGAAAGATCCCACTAGTAAAAAAGTTCATGCGATTGAACAGATTAATGTTTTGAGCGGAAAGATGGTTGAACTTATGAAATTATTTGCTAATAAAAGTGTTTCTTCTGATCCTAATTAATGATATGCCTTTGTCCACTTTGATTGAGAATAATAATGAATCTATGGATGTGAATTTTGTTGGTAGGAACAATTTTGGTAACAACACGTATAGAGGCAATTTTAATCCTAGGCTGTTTCCTAGTAATTCCTCTAATAATTATGGTAATTCCTACAACAAATCTTATGGAAATTTTAATAAGATGCCCTCTGATTTTGAGAATAGTGTTAAAGAATTTATGAGTTCACAAAAGAATTTCAATGCTTTGATTGAAGAAAAATTTCTCAAGATGATTTGGCTAGGAACATGGATAGAATTTCTCTTGATGTTGATTCTTTGAAACTTAGATCTATCCCACCTAAGCATGATATCAATGAGTCTCTCAAATCCATGAGAATTTCCATTGATGAGTGCAAAGAAAGAACCGCTAAGATGCGTGCTAAAAAATATTGGTTTGTAAAAGTGTGTTCTTCTAGTTTTCATGATAATAATGATGAAGATCTAAAAGTCATTGATGTGACTCCTATTCAATATTTGTTTTCCAATATGAATCTTGATAAGGATGGGACTGGATATGAGTCAACTTTAGTTAAAAGGCGTCCCAATGATTCAGAGTTTTTAGATCTAGATGCAAAAATTGATAAAAGTGGGATTGGAGAGGTCAAGACTTTAATTAGCAATGAACCCACTCTTTTGGATTTCAAGGAATTTAATTATGATAATTGTTATTTAATAGATTGTATTTCCTTTTTGCAATCCGTGTTAAATTCTCCTCATGCTTATAATCAAAACAAAGCTTTTACTAAACACATCGTTGATGCTATGATGCAATCTTTTGAAGAAAAGCTTGAATTAGAAGTTTCTATCCCTAGAAAACTTTATGATGTGTGGCAACCTACTATTAAGATTACGATTAAAGATTATGAATGTTATGCTTTGTGTGATTTGGGTGCTAGTGTTTCCACGATTCCAAAAACTTTGTATGATGTGTTAGGTTTCCGTGAATGTGATGATTGTTCTTTAAATTTGCATCTTGCGGATTCCACTATTAAGAAACCTATGGGAAGGATTAATGATGTTATTATTGTTGCAAATAGGAATTATGTGCCCATAGATTTCATTGTTCTTGATATAGATTGCAATCCTACATGTCCTATTATTCTTGGTAGACCTTTCCTTAGAACGATTGGTGCAATTATTGAAGGAAATATGCCCTAGAGGCAATAATAAAGTTATTATTTATTTCCTTATATCATGATAAATGTTTATTATTCATGCTAGAATTGTATTAACCAGAAACATAATACATGTGTGAATACATAGACAAACATAGTGTCACTAGTATGCCTCTACTTGACTAGCTCGTTAATCAAAGATGGTTATGTTTCCTAACCATAGACATGAGTTGTCATTTGATTAATGGGATCACATCATTAGAAGAATGATGTGATTGACTTGACCCATTCCGTTAGCTTAGCACTTGATCGTTTAGTATGTTGCTATAGCTTTCTTCATGACTTATACATGTTCCTATGACTATGAGATTATGCAGCTCCCATTTACCGGAGGAACACTTTGTGTGCTACCGAACGTCACAACATAACTGGGTGATTATAAAGGAGCTCTACAGGTGTCTCCGAAGGTACATGTTGAGTTGGCGTATTTTGAGATTAGGATTTGTCACTCCGATTGTCGGAGAGGTATCTCAGGGCCCTCTCGGTAATGCACATCACTATAAGCCTTGCAAGCAATGTGACTAATGAGTTCGTTGCGGGATGATGCATTACATAACGAGTAAAGAGACTTGCCGGTAACGAGATTGAACTAGGTATTGAGATACCGACGATCGAATCTCGGGCAAGTAACATACCGATGACAAAGGAAACAACGTATGTTGTTATGTGGTTTGACTGATAAAGATCTTTGTAGAATATGTAGGAGCCAGTATGAGCATCCAGGTTCTGCTATTGGTTATTGACCGGAAACATGTCTCGGTCATGTCTACATAGTTCTCGAACCCGTAGGGTCCGCACGCTTAAAGTTAGATGATGGTTATATTATGAGTTTATGTGTTTTGATGTACCGAAGATAGTTCGGAGTCCCAGATGTGATCATGTACATGACGAGGAGTCTCGAAATGGTCGAGACATGAAGATTGATATATTGGACGACTATATTCGGACACCGGAATGGTTCCGGGGGTTATCGGATGTATACCGGAGTACCGAGGGGTTACCGGAACCCACCGGGGTGTTAATGGGCCTCATGGGCCCTAAGTGGAGAAGAGGAGGGGCGGCCAGGGCTGGCCGCATGCCCCCTCCCCCTCTAGTCCAAATAAGACAAGGAGAGGGGGGCGGCGCCCCCCTTCCTTCCTCTCCTCTCTCCCTTCCTTCCCCTCTCCTACTTGGACTAGGAAAGGAGGGAGTCCTACTCCCGGTGGGAGTAGGACTCCTCCCTGGCGTGCCTCCTCCTGGCCGGCCACCCCCTCCCCCTTGATCCTTTATATACACGGGCAAGGGGGCACCTCTAGACACAACAATTGATCATTTATCTCTTAGACGTGTGCGGTGCCCCCCTCCACCATATTCCACCTTGATAATATCGTAGCCGTGCTTAGGCGAAGCCCTGTGTCGGTAGAACATCATCATCGTCACCATGTCGTCGTGCTAACAGAACTCTCCCTCAAAGCTTGGCTGGATCGGAGTTCGAGGGACGTCATCGAGCTGAGCGTGTGCTGAACTCGGAGGTGTCGTACGTTCGGTACTTGATCGGTTGGATTGTGAAGACGTACGACTACATCAACCGCGTTGTACTAACACTTCCACTTACGGTCTACGAGGGTACGTGGACAACACTCTCCCCTCTCATTGCTATGCATCACCATGATCTTGCGTGTACGTAGGATTTTTTTTGAAATTACTACGTTCCCTAACAGTGGCATCCGAGCCTGGTTTTATGCGTAGATGTTATATGCACGAGTAGAACACAAGTGAGTTGTGGGCGATACAAGTCATATTGCTTACCAGCATGTCATACTTTGGTTCGGCGGTATTGTTTGATGAAGCGGCCCGGACCGACATTACGCGTACGCTTACGCGAGACTGGTTCTACCGATGTGCTTTGCACATAGGTGGCTGGCGGGTGTCAGTTTCTCAAACTTTAGTTGAACCGAGTGTGGCTACGCCCGGTCCTTGAGAAGGTTGAAAGAGCACTAACTTGACGAAGTATCGTTGTGGTTTTGATGCGTAGGTAAGAACGGTTCTTCCTCAGCCCGTAGCAGCCACGGAAAACTTGCAACAACAAAGTAGAGGACGTCTAACTTGTTTTTGCAGGGCATGTTGTGATGTGATATGGTCAAGACATGATGCTATATTTTATTGTATGAGATGATCATGTTTTGTAACCGAGTTATCGGCAACTGGCAGGAACCATATGGTTGTCGCTTTATTGTATGCAATGCAATCGCACTGTAATTGCTTTACTTTATCACTAAGCGGTAGCGATAGTCGTAAAAGCAATAGGTGGCAAAACGACAATGATGCTACGATGGAGATCAAGGTGTCGCGCCGGTGACGATGGTGATCATGACGATGCTTCGGAGATGGAGATCACAAGCACAAGATGATGATGGCCATATCATATCACTTATATTGATTGCATGTGATGTTTATCCTTTATGCATCTTATTTTGCTTTATTTGACGGTAGCATTATAAGATGATCTCTCACTAAATTTCAAGGTATAAGTGTTCTCCCTGAGTATGCACCATTGCGAAAGTTCTTCGTGCTGAGACACCACATGATGATCGGGTGTGATAGGCTCTACGTTCAAATACAACGAGTGCAAAATAGTTGCACACGCGGAATACTCAGGTTAAAGTTGATGATCCTAGCATATACAGATATGGCCTCGGAACACTGAGACCGAAAGGTCGAGCGTGAATCATATAGTAGATATGATCAACATAGTGATGTTCACCATTGAAAACTACTGCATCTCACGTGATGATCGGACATGGTTTAGTTGATTTGGATCATGTGATCACTTAGATGATTAGAGGGATGTCTATCTAAGTGGGAGTTCTTAAGTAATATGATTAATTGAACTTAAATTTATCATGAACTTAGTACCTGATAGTATTTTTCTTATCTATGTTTGTTGTAGATAGATGGCTCGTGTTGTTGTTCCGTTGAATTTTAATGCGTTCCTTGAGAAAGCTAAGTTAAAAGATGATGGTAGCAATTACAAGGACTGGTTCCATAACTTGAGGATGATCCTCATTGCTGCACAGAAAAGTTATGTCCTGGAAGCACCGTTAGGTGTACCACCTGCGCCAGCAACTGCAGACATTATGAATGCGTGGCAGTCGCGTGTTGATGACTACTCGATAGTTCAGTGTGCCATGCTTTACGGCTTAGAACCGGGACTTCAATGACGTTGAGAACGTCATGGAGCATATGAGATGTTCCAGGAGTTGAACTTAATATTTTAAGCAAATACCCGGATTAAGAGATATGAAGTCTCCAATAAGTTCTATAGCTGCAAGATGGAAGAGAATAGTTCTGTCAGTGAACATATACTCAAAATGTTTGGTATAATAATCACTTCATTCAGCTAGGAGTTAATCTTCCTGATGATAGTGTCATTGACAGAATTCTTCAATCACTGCCACCAAGCTACAAGAGCTTTGTGATGAACTATAATATGCAAGGGATGAACAAGACTATTCCTGAGCTCTTCGCAATGCTAAAAGCTGCGGAGGTAGAAATCAAAAAGGAGCATCAAGTGTTGATGGTCAACAAGACTACCAGTTTCAAGAAAAAGGGTAAAGGGAAGAAGAAGGGGAACTTCAAGAAGAATGGCAAACAAGTTCCTGCTCAAGAGAAGAAACCCAAGTCTGGACCTAAGCCTGAGACTGAGTGCTTCTACTGCAAGCAGACTGGTCACTGGAAGCGGAACTGCCCCAAGTATTTGGCGGATAAGAAGGATGGCAAGGTGAACAAAGGTATATGTGATATACATGTTATTGATGTGTACCTTACTAATGCTCGCATTAGCACCTGGGTATTTGATACTGGTTCTGTTGCTAATATTTGCAACTCGAAACAGGGACTACGGATTAAGTGAAGATTGGCTAAGGACGAGGTGACGATGCGCGTGGGAAATGGTTCCAAAGTCGATGTGATCGCAGTCGGCACGCTACCTCTACATCTACCTTCGGGATTAGTTTTAGACCTGAATAATTGTTATTTGGTGCCAGCGTTAAGCATGAACATTATATCTGGATCTTGTTTGATGCGAGACGGTTATTCATTTAAATCAGATAATAATGGTTGTTCTATTTATATGAGTAATATCTTTTATGGTCATGCACCCTTGAAGAGTGGTCTATTTTTATCGAATCTCGATAGTAGTGATACACATATTCATAATGCTGAAGCCAAAAGATGCAGAGTTGATAATGATAGTGTAACTTATCTGTGGCACTGCCGTTTCGGTCATATTGGTGTAAAACGCATGAAGAAACTCCGTACTGATGGACTTCTGGAATCACTTGATTATGAATCACTTTGTACTTGCGAAACATTCCTCATGGGCAAGATGACTTAAACGTCGTTCTCCGGAACTATGGAGCGAGCAACAGATTTGTTGGAAATCATACATACTGATGTATGCGGTCCAATGAACGTTGAGGCTCGCGGAGGGTGTCGTTATTTTCTCACCTTCACAGATGATTTGAGCAGATATGGGTATATCTACTTAATGAAACATAAGTCTGAAACATTTGAAAAGTTCAAAGAATTTCAGAGTGAAGTGGAAAATCATCGTAACAAGAAAATAAAGTTTCTATGATCTGATCATGGAGGAGAATATTTGAGTTACGAGTTTGGTTTACATTTGAAACAATGCGGAATAGTTTCACAACTCACGCCACCCGGAACACCACAACGTAATGGTGTGTCCGAAAGTCGTAATCGTACTTTACTAGATATGGTGCGATCTATGATGTCTCTTACTAATTTACCGCTATCATTTTGGGGTTATGCTTTAGAGACGGCTGCATTCACGTTAAATAGGGCACCATCAAAATCCGTTGAGATGACGCCTTATGAACTATGGTTTGGCAAGAAACCAAAGTTGTCATTTCTTAAAGTTTGGGGTTGCAATGCTTATGTGAAAAACTTCAACCTGATAAGCTCGAATCTAAATCGGAGAAATGTGTCTTCATAGGATACCCAAAGGAGACTATTGGGTACACCTTCTATCACAGATCTGAAGGCAAAACTTTTGTTGCTAAATTTGGATCCTTTCTAGAGAAGGAGTTTCTCTCGAAAGAAGTGAGTGGGAGGAAAGTAGAACTTGATGAGGTAACTGTACCTGCTCCCTTATTGGAAAGTAGTTCATCACAAAAACCGGTTCCTGTGACAACTACACCAATTAGTGAGGAAGCTAATGATATTGATCATGAAACTTCATATCAAGTTACTACCGAACCTCGTAGGTCAACCAGAGTAAGATATGCACCAGAGTGGTACGGTAATCCTATTTTGGAAGTCACGTTACTTGACCATGACGAACCTATGAACTATGAGGAAGCGATGATGAGCCTAGATTCCACAAAATGGCTTGAGGCCATGAAATTTGAGATAGGATCCATGTATGAGAACAAAGTATGGCCTTTGGTTGACTTGCCCGATGATCGGCAAGCCATCGAGAATAAATGGATCTTCAAGAAGAAGACTGACGCTGATGGTAATGTTACTGTCTACATAGCTCGACTTGTTGAAAAAGGTTTTCGACAAGTTCAAGGGGTTGAATACGATGAGACTTTCTCACCCGTAGCGATGCTTAAGCCTGTCTGAATCATGTTAGCAATTGCCGCATTTTATAATTATGAAATATGGCAAATGGATGTCAAAACTGCATTCCTGAATGGATTTCTAGAAGAAGAGTTGTATATGATGCAACGAGAATGTATTGTTGATCCAAAAGGTGCTAACAAAGTGTGCAAGCTCCAGCGATCCATTTATGGACTGGTGCAAGCCTCTCGGAGTTGGAATAAACGCTTTGATAGTTTGATCAAACCATATGGTTTTATACAGACTTTTGGAGAAACATGTATTTACAAGAAAGTGAGTGGGAGCTCTGTAGCATTTCTGATATTATATGTAGACGACATATTGTTGATTGGAAATGATATAGAATTTCTGGATAGCATAAAAGGATACTTGAATAAAAGTTTTTCAATGAAAGACCTCGGTGAAGCTGCTTATATATTAGGCATCAAGATCTATAGAGATAGATCAAGATGCTTAATTGGAGACTTCATATGTTACAAGGGTTCTTGCCTGTGTTACAAGGTGTGAAGTTGAGTCAGACTCAATGCCCGACCACAGCAGAAGATAGAGAGAAAATGAAAGATGTTCCCTATGCTTCAGCCATAGGCTCTATCATGTATGCAATGTTGTGTACTGGACCTGATGTATGCTTAGCAATAAGTTTAGTAGGGAGGTACCAAAGTAATCCAAGAGTGTATCACTGGACAGCGGTCAAGAATATCCTGAAATACCTGAAAAGGACTAAGGATATGTTTCTCGTTTATGGCAGTGACAAAGAGCTAGTCGAAAATGGTTACGTCGATGGAAGCTTTGACACTGATCCGGACGATTCTAAATCACAAACCGGATACATGTTTATATTGAATGGTGGTGATGTTAGTTGGTGCAGTTCTAAACAAAGCGTCGTGGCGGGATCTACATGTGAAGTGGAGTACATAGCTGCTTCGGGAGCAGCAAATGAAGGAGTCTGGATGAAGGAGTTCATATCCGATCTAGGTGTCATACCTAGTGCATCGGGACCAATGAAAATCTTTTGTGACAATATTGGTGCAATTGCCTTGGCAAAGGAATCTAGATTTCACAAGAGAACCAAGCACATCAAGAGACGCTTCAATTCCATCCGGGACCAAGTCCAGGTGGGAGACAGAGAGATTTGCAAGATACATACGGATCTGGATGTTGCAGACCCGACTAAGCCTCTTCCACGAGCAAAACATGATCAGCACCAAGGCTCCCTGGGTGTTAGAATCATTATTGTGTAATCTAGATTATTGACTCTAGTGCAAGTGGGAGACTGAAGGAAATATGCGCTAGAGGCAATAATAAAGTTATTATTTATTTCCTTATATCATGATAAATGTTTATTATTCATGCTAGAATTGTATTAACCAGAAACATAATACATGTGTGAATACATAGACAAACATAGTGTCACTAGTATGCCTCTACTTGACTAGCTCGTTAATCAAAGATGGTTATGTTTCCTAACCAAAGACATGAGTTGTCATTTGATTAACAGGATCACATCATTAGAAGAATGATGTGATTGACTTGACCCATTCCGTTAGCTTAGCACTTGATCGTTTAGTATGTTGTTGTAGCTTTCTTCATGACTTATACATGTTCCTATGACTATGACATTATGCAACTCCCGTTTACCGGAGGAACACTTTGTGTTCTACCAAACGTCACAACGTAACTGGGTGATTATAAAGGAGCTCTACAGGTGTCTCCGAAGGTACATGTTGAGTTGGCATATTTCGAGATTAGGATTTGTCACTCCAATTGTCGGAGAGGTATCTCTGGGCCCTCTCGATAATGCACATCACTATAAGCCTTGCAAGCAATGTGACTAATGAGTTAGTTGCGGGATGATTCATTACATAATGAGTAAAGAGACTTGCTGGTAACGAGATTGAACTAGGTATTGAGATACCGACGATCGAATCTCGAGCAAGTAACATACCGATGACAAAGGGAACAACGTATGTTGTTATGCGGTTTGACCGATAAAGATCTTCGCAGAATATGTAGGAGCCAATATGAGCATCCAGGTTCCGCTATTGGTTATTGATCGGAAACATGTCTCGGTCATGTCTACATAGTTCTCGAACCCGTAGGATCCGCACGCTTAAAGGTAGATGACGGTTATATTATGAGTTTATGTGTTTTGATGTACCGAAGATAGTTCGGAGTCCCGGATGTGATCACGGACATGACGCGGAGTCTAGAAATGGTCAAGACATGAATATTGATATATTGGACGACTATATTCAGACACCGGAATGGTTCCGGGGGTTATCGGGTGTATACCGGAATACCGGGGGGTTATCGGAACCCCCCGGGGGGTTAATGGGCCTCATGGGCCCTAAGTGGAGAAGAGGAGGGGCGTCCAGGGGTGGCGCCGCCCCTTCCTTCCTCTCCTCTCTCCCTTCCTTCCCCTCACCTACTTGGACTAGGAAAGGAGGGAGTCCTACTCCCGGTGGGAGTAGGACTCCTCCCTGGCGCGCCTCCTCCTGGTCGTCCGCCCCCTCCCACTTGATCCTTTATATACGGGGGCAAGGGGGCACCTCTAGACACAACAATTGATCATTGATCTTTAGCCGTGTGCGGTGCCCCCCCTCCACCATATTCCACCTCGATAATATCTTAGCGGTGCTTAGGCAAAGCCCTGCGTCGGTAGAACATCATCATCGTCACCACATCGTCGTGCTGACAGAACTCTCCCTCAAAGCTTGGCTGGATAGGAGTTCGGGGGACGTCGTGAGTTGAACGTGTGCTGAACTCGGAGGTGTCGTACGTTCGGTACTTGATCGGTCGGATCGTGAAGACGTACGACTACATCAACCGCGTTGTACTAACGCTTCCGCTTACGGTCTACGAGGGAACGTGGACAACACTCTCCCCTCTCGTTGCTATGCATCACCATGATCTTGCGTGTATGTGGGATTTTTTTTGAAATTACTACGTTCCCTAATAATTATTGATATGAAAGAAGGAAACATTAGATTCCAATTTATGTTAAGGAAAGGCATGGAACATTTTCCTAGGAATAAAATTAAATTTCTTTATGAATGAGAGCCACTTATGGATTACATGCCAAAGATGGCAATACCTAGATCCAGTAGTGTTTTTATGCCTAGCTAAGGGCGTTAAACGATAGCGCTTGTTGGGAGGCAACCCAATTTTATTTTTGTTCTTTGCTTTTTGTTCCTATTTAGTAATAAATAATTCAGATAGCCTCTGGTTAGATGTGGTTTTATTTTTTAATTAGTGCTTGTGCCAAGTGGAACCTTTAGGATAGCTTACGGTGATAGTTGTGTTGATCTTGCTGAAAATCAGAAACTTTTGTGCTTAGTAAATTAGTATTGAAAATTCACAAAAACGCGCTTTTGATCTGATTCTTTTGCTATGGATTGGTACACAAATTTCTCAGGTTTTCCTAATTCGTATGGATTGTTGGAGTTACATAAGTATTCGGGAGTTACGGATTACTAAAGACTGTTATGTTTTTGACAGATTCTGTTTTTCGCGTGTTGTTTGCTTATTTTGATGAATCTATGGGTAGTATCGGGGGTATGAACCATGGAGAAGTTAGAATCCAGTATATATTACACCAATATAAATAAACAATGAGTTTTCAATAGTACCTTTAAGTGGTGATTTATTTTCTTATTGTAACAGAGCTCATGAGATTTTCTGTCGAGTTTTGTGTTGAAAAGTTTCCGAGTTTTGGGTAAGTATTTGATGGACTATGGAATAAGGAGTGGCAAGAACCTAATCTTGGGGATGCCCAAGGCACATCAAGGTAATATTCAAGGACAACCAAAAGCCTAAGGTGGGGATGCCCCGGAAGGCATCCCCTCTTTCGTCTTCGTCTATCAGTAACTTTACTTGAGGCTATATTTTTATTCACCACATGATATGTGTTTTGCTTGGAGCGTCTTGTATGATTTGAGTCTTTGATTTTTAGTTTACCACAACCATCCTTGCTGTACACACCTTTTGGGAGATACACGCATGAATCGTGATTTATTACAATACTCTATGTGCTTCACTTATATCTTTTGAGCTAGGCAATGTTGCTCTAGTGCTTCACTTATATCTTTTTTAGAGCACGGCGGTGGCTTTATTTTATAGAAACTGTTGAAACTCTCATGCATCACTTATATTATTTTGAGTCTTTTAGAACAGCATGGCAATTTGCTTGGGTTATAAAACTAGTCCAAATATGATGGGCATCCAAGATGGATATAATAAAAACTTTCATATAAAGTGTGTTGAATACTATGAGAAGTTTGATTCTTTATGATTGTTTTGAGATATAAAGATGGTGATATTAGAGTCCTGCTGGTGGAGTAATTGTGAATTTGAGAGATACTTGTGTTAAAGTTTGTGATTCCCGTAGCATCCACGTATTGTGAACCGTTATGTGATGAAGTTGGAGCATGATTTATTTATTGATTGTCTTCCTTATGAGTGGAGGTCGGGATCGCGATGGTTAACTCCTACCAATCCTTCCCCTAGGAGCATGCACATAGTACTTTGTTTTGATGACTTGTAGATTTTTGCAATAAGTATATGAGTTCTTTATGAGTAATGTTGAGTCCATGATACGCACTCTCACCCTTCCACCATTGCTAGCCTCTCTTGTGCCGCGCAACTTTCGTCGGTAGCATACACCCACTATTACCTTCCTCAAAATAGCCACCATACCTACCTATTATGGAATTTCCATAGCCATTCCGAGATATGTTGACATGCAACTTTCCACCATTCCGTTTATTATGACACGCTTCATTATTGTCATATTGCTTTGCATGATCATGTAGTTGACATCGTATTTGTGGTAAGGCCACCTTTCATAATTCTTTCATACATGTCACTCTTGATTCATTGCACATCCCGGTACACCCGCCGGAGGCATTCACACAGAGTCATATTTTGTTCTAAGCGTTGAGCTGTAATTTTTTTGAGTTGTAAGTAAATAGAAGTGTGATGATGATCATTATTAGAGCGTTGTCCCATGTGAGGAAATAAAAAAAGGCCAAAGAAGCCAATAAAAAAAGAGAAGGCAAAGAAGCCAATCAAAAAAAGAGAGAAAAAGAGAGAAGGGGCAATGTTACTATCCTTTTTCCACACTTGTGCTTCAAAGTAGCACCATGATCTTCATGTTAGAGAGTCTCTTATTTTGTCTTGAAAGGCAATGGCAGTAGTTCTGCCTATTCATATTAGAAGAGGGAAAAGGAACCAAAGTTCCCAGGTGTTGTACAGAGCCTCAAGTACCCACACACACATACAGAACCCAAAAACTGGAAAAAGAAAGAAACTACACAGTAGCTTCCTTGAACAGTACAATGTTGTCTCTGGCCATAGCAGCAACTATTTCGGAGAGCATATCTTTCCTTCAAACATCTGCCTATTCCTCTCTTTCCAAAGATTCCAAGCAACGTAAGCAGCCGATGTGATCTACGTGCAAGAAGTTGGGTTGTTGTGCAGATTCTAGATCCGTCTCCACCATCCCTTGATTGTCATTGCTGTTGAACCAACAAGTGCAGCCTCTGGATCACTTTGCTGGAAGGAAAACCAGACCTCCCGGGCAAATGGGCAAGTGAGAGTCAGATGGGCAGCTGATTCCAGAACTTGATCACAAAACATGCATTTGTCATTGTGTGGCCATCCCCTCGTCGCAAGCCGATCAGCCGTCCAGTTCCTATTCTTAATCAGGAGCCACAGATGGAACTTTACCTTTGGCTCGGCCTTGATCCTCAATGAAGCATGCAACTATGGCTCAGTGATGCGACCAATAAACTGAGCATTGTAAGCAGACGCAGCGGAGTAGCCTCCGTCATTAGTGAACTTCCACCAGATGGTATCAGGAACATCAGAAAGGACAATGGGTTGCAGCAGCTCCCATAACTTGACAAGTTGATCCAGCAGCTCCTCGGAAGCAATTCTTTCCAGGCCCTTCATCCAGCGATTACCAGCAAGAGCTTCCTTCACAGAGAGCCTTTTCCGCCGTGCCAAACCGAACAAACCGAGGGCCACATCCACAGGAGCCATTCCCAACAGCCATCGATCATTCCAGAAACTTGCCCGTTGCCCGTTCCCCAACTAAATCTCCGTGCAAGCTGAGAAAAGCAGCATGTCCGCGCGATCGCATGGGATGGGGGTGCCCTGCCAAGGCCTTGAATTGGGGCTCCACTCTACCCAAGCCCAACGCAGCCGCAATGCCCTACTGAAGCAGGCAATGTCTTTGATTCCAAGGCCACCAAGATCCTTTGGGGAGCAGACCCTCTTCCAGTTGACAAGGCACTTGGCCCCGTTGCACTCCTCATCACCATTCCAAAGGAAGTTTCGCTGAATCTTTTCCATTTTCTTTATTGCCCATTTGTCAACTGCAAAACTGGTTAAGAAATAGGTGGCCATGGATGTAAGCACAGAATTTATTAGAGTGAGCCTTCTAGGTTTGGCCATCAGTTTGCCTTTCCATCCTTTAAGCCTTCCGGCCATGCCATCTATGAGAGGGAGGACCTCAATTCTCCTAAGCTTGCGATAGCTGAGCGGCAGTCCAAGGTAACGACACGGGAGAGAGCCTGCCGTCCCACCAAAATCTTGGATAATATCCTGGAAGTCAAGGCCCTCGCACCTAACTGGATATGCAACACATTTCTGGATGTTGATTTTTAGACCAGAGGCCTCCCCAAACCTATCCAAAATTGCTCTGACTGCACGCACCTCGTCCTTGATAGGGTTTAAAAACAGGGCCGCATCATTAGCGTACATACTTGTGCAAAATCTGGCTGCCTTAGGTCCCAGCTTAGTTAGAACACCGCCTTCCATTGCAAGATCCAACAGTTTCCGAAGCGGCTCCATGGCAAGAATGAACAACATCGGGGACAAGGGGTCGCCCTATCTAAGGCCACACATATGCCTGAAGGGCGGACCAGGGATGCCATTTAACAAAATTCTTGAGGAAGCAGAACTCAGGATGACAGACACAATGTTTCTCCAGCGCCGACCAAAGCCAAAAGCAGACATGGTCTCCAACAAGAAGCCCCAACCAACAGAGTCAAACGCTTTTGCAATGTCAAGCTTGAGGAAGATTAATGGCTTCTTCTTAGTGTGAGCCTCTCTAATGACATTGTGCACATAAAGGAAGTTGTCCTGAATACATCTCTTCTTAATGAAGGCGCTCTGGGAAAGAGAGACAAGGGAATCGAGCTCCAGGGCTAGCCTGTTGGCAAGCAACTTGCAGAGGATCTTCGCTATATTGTGCATCAAACTGATAGGCCTATAGTCAAGAGGGCTGCCGGGGGCATCCTTCTTTGGCAAGAGCACAATATGAGCAGAGTTTAGATGATTCCAATGATCGGTCCTGAGAGAGTGAACAAGATCAATAGCCTTCATAAGGTCACTCTTCAAAATATCCCAACAACTCTTGAAGAAGAGGCCAGGGAAGCCATCAGGTCCAGGTGCCTTTCCAGAGTGCATCGAATCGATCGCCTCCTTGAGCTCATCTATGGAGAAATTGTTGGGGAACGTAGTAATTTCAAAAAAAATCCTACGCACACGCAAGATCATGGTGATGGCATAGCAACGAGAGGGGAGAGTGTTGTCCACGTACCCTCGTAGACCGTAAGCGGAAGCGTTATGACAACGTGGTTGATGTAGTCGTACGTCTTCACGATTCGACCGATCCAAGCACCGAATGTACGGCACCTCCGTGTTCAGCACACGTTCAGCTCGATCACGTTCCCCGGGCTCCAATCCAGCAAACCGTCGGGGATGAGTTCCGTCAGCACGACGGCGTGGTGACGATGATGATGTTCTACCGGCGCAGGGCTTCGCCTAAACTCCGCGACGATATGACCGAGGTGGAATATGGTGGAGGGGGGCACCGCACACGGCTAAGGAACAAT
>NC_057801.1:484882039-484914787 GCF_018294505.1 Triticum aestivum | reverse complement strand
GCGGCCCACCCTGGCCGCCCCTCTCTCTTTCCACTAAGGCCCATGTGGCCCATTAACTCTCCCGGGGGGGGTTCCAGTAACCCTCCGGCACTCCGGTTTTCTCCGAAATCACCCGGAACACTTCCGGTGTCCGAATATAGTCGTCCAATATATCAATCTTTATGTCTCGACCATTTCGAGACTCTTCGTCATGTCCGTGATCACATCCGGGACTCCGAACAAACTTCGGTACATCAAAACTTATAAACTCATAATAAAACTGTCATCGTAACGTTAAGCGTGCGGACCCTACGGGTTCGAGAACTATGTAGACATGACCTAGAACTATTTTCGGTCAATAACCAATATTGGAACCTGGATGCTCATATTGGTTCCTACATATTCTACGAAGATCTTTATCGGTCAAACCGCATAACAACATACGTTGTTCCCTTTGTCATCGGTATGTTACTTGCCCGAGATTCGATCGTCGGTATCCAATACCTAGTTCAATCTCGTTACCGGCAAATCTCTTTACTCGTTCCGTAATACATCATTTCATAACTAACTCATTAGTTACAATGCTTGCAAGGCTTAAGTGATGAGTATTATCGAGAGGGCCCAGAGATACCTCTCCGACAATCGGAGTGACAAAACCTAATCTCGAATTATGCCAACTCAACATGTATCTTTGGAGACACCTGTAGAGCACCTTTATAATCACCCAGTTACGTTGTGACGTTTGGTAGCACACAAAGTGTTCCTCCGGTAAACGGGAGTTGCACAATCTCATAGTTGTAGGAACTTTGTATAAGTCATGAAGAAAGCAATAGCAACATACTAAACGATCAAGTGCTAAGCTAACGGAATGGGTCAAGTCAATCACAACATTCTCCTAATGATGTGATCCCATTAATCAAATGACAACACATGTCTATGGTTAGGAAACATAACCATCTTTGATCAATGAGCTGGTCAAGTAGAGGCATACTAGTGACACTATGTTTGTCTATGTATTCACACATGTATCATGTTTCCGGTTAATACAATTCTAGCATGAATAATAAACATTTATCATGATATGAGGAAATAAATAATAACTTTATTATTGCCTCTAGGGCATATTTCCTTCAGTCTCCCACTTGCACTAGAGTCAATAATCTAGATTACATAGTAATGATTCTAACACCCATGGAGTCTTGGTGCTGATCATGTTTTGCTCGTGAGAGAGGCTTAGTCAACGGGTCTGCAACATTCAGATCTGTATGTATTTTGCAAATCTCTATGTCGCCCACTTGGACTTGGTCCCAAATGGAATTGAAGCGTCTCTTGATGTGCTTGGTCCTCTTGTGAAATCTAGATTCCTTTGCCAAGGCAATTGCAGCAGTATTGTCACAGAAGATCTTCATTGGTCCCAATGCACTAGGTATAACACCTAGATCGGAAATGAACTCCTTCATCCAGACTCCTTCATTTGCTGCTTCCGAAGCAGCTATGTACTCCGCTTCACATGTAGATCCCGCCACGACGCTTTGTTTAGAACTGCACCAACTTACAGCTCCACCGTTTAACAAAAATACGTATCCGGTTTGCGATTTAGAATCGTCTGGATCAGTGTCAAAACTTGCATCGACGTAACCATTTATGACTAGCTCTTTGTCACCTCCATATACGAAAAACATATCCTTAGTCCTTTTCAGGTATTTCAGGATGTTCTTGACCGCTGTCCAGTGACCCACTCCCGGATTACTTTGGTACCTCCCTGCCAAACTAATAGCAAGGCACACATCTGGTCTGGTACACAGCATTGCATACATGATAGAGCCTATGGCTGAAGCATAGGGAACTCCTTTCATTTTCTCTCTATCTTCTGTAGTGGTCGGGCATTGAGTCTGACTCAACTTTATACCTTGTAATACAGGCAAGAACCCTTTCTTTGCCTGATCCATATTGAACCTTTTCAACACTTTATCAAGGTACGTGCATTGTGAAAGTCCAATCAAGCGTCTTGATCTATCTCTATAGATCTTAATGCCCAATATGTAAGCAGCTTCACCGAGGTCTTTCATTGAAAAACTTTTATTCAAGTATCCTTTTATGCTATTCAGAAATTCTATATCATTTCCGATCAACAATATGTCATCCACATATAATATTAGAAATGCTACAGAGCTCCCACTCACTTTCTTGTAAATACAGGCTTCTCCAAAAGTCTGTATAAAACCATATGCTTTGATCACACTATCAAAGCATTTATTCCAACTCCGAGAGGCTTGCACCAGACCATAGATTGATCGCTGGAGCTTGCACACTTTGTTAGCTCCCTTAGGATTGACAAAACCTTCCGGTTGCATCATATACAACTCTTCTTCCAGAAATCCATTCAGAAATGCAGTTTTGACATCCATCTGCCAAATTTCATAATCATAAAATGCGGCAATCGCTAACATGATTCAGACAGACTTAAGCATCGCTGCGGGTGAGAAAGTCTCATCGTAGTCAACCCCTTGAACTTGTCGAAAACCTTTCGCAACAAGTCGAGCTTTATAGACAGTTACATTACCATCAGCGTCAGTCTTCTTCTTAAAGATCCATTTATTCTCAATGGCTTGCCGATCATCGGGCAAGTCAACCAAAGTCCATACTTTGTTTTCATACATGGATCCCATCTCAGATTTCATGGCTTCTAGCCATTTTGCGGAATCTGGGCTCATCATCGCTTCCTCATAGTTCGTAGGTTCATCATGGTCAAGTAACATGACTTCCAGAATAGGATTACCGTACCATTCTGGTGCAGATTTTATTCTGGTAGACCTACGAGGTTCAGTAGAAACTTGATCTGAAGTTTCATGATCAATATCATTATCTTCCTCACTAATTGGTGTAGATGTCACAGGAACTGATTTCTGTGATGAACTACTTTCCAATGAGGGAGCAGACATAGTTAGCTCATCAAGTTCTACTTTCCTCCCACTCACTTCTTTCGAGAGAAACTCTTTTTCTAGAAAGGATCCATTCTTAGCAACGAATGTCTTGCCTTCGGATCTGTGATAGAAGGTGTACCCAACAGTCTCTTTTGGGTATCCTATGAAGACACATTTCTCCGATTTGGGTTCAAGCTTATCTGGTTGAAGTTTCTTCACATAAGCATCGCAGCCCCAAACTTTAAGAAATGACAACTTTGGTTTCTTCCCAAACCATAGTTCATAAGGCGTCGTCTCAACGGATTTTGATGATGCCCTATTTAACGTGAATGCAGCCGTATCTAAAGCATAACCCCAAAATGATAGTGGTAAATCAGTAAGAGACATCATAGATCGCACCATATCTAGTAAAGTACGATTACGACATTCGGACACACCATTACGTTGTGGTGTTCCAGGTGGCGTGAGTTGCGAAACTATTCTGCATTGTTTCAAATGTAAACCAAACTCGTAACTTAAATATTCTCCTCCATGATCAGATCGTAGAAACTTAATTTTCTTGTTACGATGATTTTCCACTTCACACTGAAATTCTTTGAACTTTTCAAATGTTTCAGACTTGTGTTTCATTAAGTAGATATACCCATATCTGCTCAAATCATCTGTGAATGTGAGAAAATAACGATATCCGCCACGAGCTTCAATATTCATCGGTCCACATACATCTGTATGTATGATTTCCAACAAATCTGTTGCTCTCTCCATAGTACCGGAGAACGGTGTTTTAGTCATCTTGCCCATGAGGCACGGTTCGCAAGTACCAAGTGATTCATAATCAAGTGATTCCAAAAGTCCATCAGTATGGAGTTTCTTCATGCGCTTTACACCGATATGACCTAAACGGCAGTGCCACAAATAAGTTGCACTATCATTATCAACAACGCATCTTTTGGCTTCGACATTATGAATATGTGCATCACTACTATCGAGATTAAATAAAAATAGACCACTCTTCAAGGGTGCATGACCATAAAAGATATTACTCATATAAATAGAACAACCATTATTCTCTGATTTAAATGAATAACCATCTCGCATCAAACAAGATCCAGATATAATGTTCATGCTCAACGCTGGCACCAAATAACAATTATTCAGGTCTAAGACTAATCCCGAAGGTAGATGTAGAGGTAGCGTGCCGACCGCGATCACATCGACTTTGGAACCGTTTCCCACGCGCATCATCACCTCGTCCTTGGCCAGTGCTCGCTTATTCCGTAGTCCCTGTTTCGAGTTGCAAATATTAGCAACAGAACCAGTATCAAATACCTAGGTGCTACTACGAGCTCTAGTTAGGTACACATCAATAACATGTATATCACATATAACTTTGTTCACTTTGCCATCCTTCTTATCCGCCAAATACTTGGGGCAGTTCTGCTTCCAGTGACCAGTTTGCTTGTAGTAGAAGCACTCAGTTTCAGGCTTAGGTCCAGACTTGGGTTTCTTCTCTTGAGCAGCAACTTGCTTGCTGTTCTTCTTGAAGTTCCCCTTCTTCTTCCCTTTGCCCTTTTTCATGAAACTAGTGGTCTTGTTGACCATCAACACTTGATGCTCCTTCTTGATTTCTACCTCCGCAGCCTTTAGCATTGCGAAGAGCTCGGGAATTGTCTTGTTCATCCCTTGCATATTATAGTTCATCATGATGATCTTGTAGCTTGGTGGCAGTGATTGGAGAATTCTGTCAATGACGCTATCATCCGGAAGATTAACTCCCAGTTGAATCAAGTGATTATTATACCCAGACATTTTGAGTATATGCTCACTAACAGAACTATTCTCCTCCATCTTGCACCTGTAGAACTTATTGGAGACTTCATATCTCTCAATCGGGGCATTTGCTTGAAATATTAACTTCAACTCCTGGAACATCTCATATGCTCCATGACGTTCAAAACGTCGTTGAAGACCCGTTTGTAAGCCGTAAAGCATGGCACACTAAACTATAGAGTAGTCATCAGCTTTGCTCTGCCAGACATTCACAACATCTGGCGTTGCTCCTGCAGCAGGCCTGGCACCCAGCGGTGCTTCCAAGACGTAATTCTTCTGTGCAGCAATGAGGATAATCCTCAAGTTACGGACCCAGTACGTGTAATTGCTACCATCATCTTTCAACTTTGCTTTCTCAAGGAACGCATTAAAATTCAACGGAACAACAGCACGAGCCATCTATCTACAACAAACATAGACAAGCAAAATACTATCAGGTACTAAGTTCATGATAAATTTAAGTTCAATTAATCATATTACTTAAGAACTCCCACTTAGATAGATATCTCTCTAGTCATCTAAGTGATTATGTGATCCAAATCAACTAAACCATAACCGACCATCACGTGAGATGGAGTAGTTTTCAATGGTGAACATCACTATGTTGATCATATCTACTATATGATTCACGCTCAACCTTTCAGTCTCTGTGTTCCGAGGCCATATCTGCATATGCTAGGCTCGTCAAGTATAACCTGAATATTCTGCGTGTGCAAAACTGGCTTGCACCCGTTGTAGATGGACGTAGAGCTTATCACACCCGATCATCACGTGGTGTCTGGGCACGACGAACTTTGGCAACGGTGCATATTCAGGGAGAACACTTCTTGATAATTTTTAGTGAGAGATCATCTTAAAATGCTACCCTCAATCAAAGCAAGATAAGATGCATAAAGGATAAACATCACATGAAATCAATATAAGTGATATGATATGGCCATCATCATCTTGTGCTTGTGATCTCCATCTCCGAAGCACCGTCGTGATCACCATCGTCACCGGTGCGACACCTTGATCTCCATCGTAGCATCGTTGTTGATTACGCCATCTATTGCTTCTACGACTATGGCTACCGCTTAGTGATAAAGTAAAGCAATTACAGGGCGTTTGCATTTCATACAATAAAGTGACAACCATATGGCTCCTGCCAGTTGCCGATAACTTCGGTTACAAAACATGATCATCTCATACAATAAAATATAGCATCATGTCTTGACCATATCACATCACAACATGCCCTGCAAAAACAAGTTAGACGTCCTCTACTTTGTTGTTGCAAGTTTTACGTGGCTGCTACGGGCTTAGCAAGAACCGTTCTTACCTACGCATCAAAACCACAACGATAGTTCGTCAAGTTAGTGCTGTTTTAACCTTCGCAAGGACCGGGCGTAGCCACACTCGATTCAGCTAAAGTGAGAGAGACAGACACCCGCCAGACACCTTTAAGCACGAGTGCTCGTAACGGTGAAACCAGTCTCACGTAAGCGTACGCGTAATGTCGGTCCGGGCCGCTTCATCTCACAATACTGCCGAACCAAAGTATGACATGCTGGTAAGCAGTATGACCTGTATCGCCCACAACTCACTTGTGTTCTACTCGTGCATATGACATCTACGCATAAAACCTGGCTCTGATACCACTGTTGGGGAACGTAGTAATTTCAAAAAAAAAATCTACGCACACGCAAGATCATGGTGATGGCATAGCAACGAGAAGGGAGAGTGTTGTCCACGTACCCTCGTAGACCATACGCGGAAGCGTTATGACAACGTGGTTGATGTAGTCGTACGTCTTCACGATTCGACCGATCCAAGCACCGAACGTACGGCACCTCCGTGTTCAGCACACGTTCAGCTCGATGACATTCCCCGGGCTCCAATCCAGCAAAGCGTCGGGGATGAGTTCCATCAGCACGACGGCATGGTGACGATGATGATGTTCTACCGGCACAGGGCTTCGCCTAAACTCCGTGACGATATGGCCGAGGTGGAATATGGTGGAGGGGGGCACCGCACATGGCTAAGGAACGATCCGTAGATCAACTTGTGTGTCCTAGGGTGCCCCCCCCCCACCCTCGTATATAAAGGAGCAAGGGGGGAGGCCGGCCGGCCCTTGTGGGTGCACCAAGGAGGAGGAGTCCTCCTCCTAGTAGGAGTAGGACTCCCCCTTTCCTACTCCTACTGGGAGGGGGAATGGAAGGGAGAGGGGGGGAAGGAAAGAGGGGGGCGCCGCCCCCCCTCCTAGTCCAATTCGGACCAGAGGGAGAGGGGGCGCGCGGCCCACCCTGGCCGCCCCACTAAGGCCCATGTGGCCCATTAACTCTCCTGGGGGGTTCCGGTAACCCTCCGGCACTCCGGTTTTCTCCCAAATCACCCGGAACACTTCCGGTGTCCAAATATAGTCGTCCAATATATCAATCTTTATGTCTCGACCATTTCGAGACTCCTCGTCATGTCCGTGATCACATCCGGGACTCCGAACAAACTTTGGTACATCAAAACTTATAAACTCATAATAAAATTGTCATTGTAACGTTAAGCATGCGGACCCTACGGGTTCGAGAACTATGTAGACATGACCTAGAACTATTCTCGGTCAATAACCAATAGTGGAACCTGGATGTTCATATTGGTTCCTACATATTCTACGAAGATCTTTATCGGTCAAACCGCATAACAACATACGTTGTTCCCTTTGTCATCGGTATGTTACTTGCCCGAGATTCGATCGTCGGTATCCAATACCTAGTTCAATCTCGTTACCGGCAAGTCTCTTTACTCATTCCGTAATACATCATTTCATAACTAACTCATTAGTTACAATGCTTGCAAGGCTTAAGTGATGAGTATTACCGAGAGGGCCCAGAGATACCTCTCCGACAATCGGAGTGACAAAACCTAATCTTGAATTATGCCAACTCAACATGTACCTTTGGAGACACATGTAGAGCACCTTTATAATCACCCAGTTACGTTGTGACGTTTGGTAGCACACAAAGTGTTCCTCCGGTAAACAGGAGTTGCACAATCTCATAGTTGTAGGAACTTTGTATAAGTCATGAAGAAAGCAATAGCAACATACTAAACGATCAAGTGCTAAGCTAACGGAATGGGTCAAGTCAATCATAACATTCTCCTAATGATGTGATCCCATTAATCAAATGACAACACATGTCTCTGGTTAGGAAACATAAACATCTTTGATCAATGAGCTAGTCAAGTAGAGGCATACTAGTGACACTATGTTTGTCTATGTATTCACACACGTATCATGTTTCCGATTAATACAATTCTAGCATGAATAATAAACATTTATCATGATATGAGGAAATAAATAATAACTTTATTATTGCCTCTAGGGCATATTTCCTTCAGAAATCAGCATCGAGGTGCGTCAGATCATGGTTTGGCAGTTGCAGAAATTCCCAATTAAGCTTGTATGTGCCATTGAAAGGCACCCCCATAAGGCCCTTGAAATGCTGCAACAGGATCTCGGCCTTCTCCTCATGTATATTAGTCTCAGTTCCGCATTCTTTCTTCAGGGTTGGAATGTGATTTTTTCGACGTCTCCAATTAGCACGCAGGTGAAAAAGTTTCGTATTTGCATCGCTAGTTCAGATTGTAGTCAACCTAGATTTCTGTCTCCATCTTGCTCTGTCAATGGCTTCCAATCCAAGTAATCTAGCCTTTAACAAGCGTCTTAGATTCTGCTCGGCGTCAGACAGAACCCTCTCGTCTTGTGCCACATCCAGGTGGAAAATGACGTCATTCGCGATAGCCTCCTGCAGCCGCATATCAGACATGTGAGCTCTACTCCACCGCTTGAGGGCGGCCGCCGATCAACAAAGCTTGGTGTGCAGAATTCTGAAAGCATCATGGGAGCGCACATCCTTGTTCCAAGCCTCCTAAACTGTCTCCCTAAACCCAGGCAAGTTAACCCAAAAAGATTCAAATCTAAACCCATGGTAGCCCTTGGTCACCATCTTCTTGAGCAGCAATGGGCTGTGGTCCGAAATGGCCGTGGAGGCAGGCATCAAATGGTACTGGGGGAACTTGAGTTCCCAGTCACAAGACATGAGGATGCGGTCAAGCTTGGAGCAGGTGTGGTGGCTATTGTCACTGGACCAAGTAAATTTCTTGCCAATTAGCTGAAACTCTCAGAGTTCAAGATCCTCGATGACGCTTCTAAACCGTCCCATCATCCGAATGTTGACATTGGAGTTGTTCTTCTCATTTGCTCTCGCGATCAAATTGAAGTCCCCGGCAATTAGCCATTCATTCTGCGCCAAAACTTCATGTTGCGGATCTCCTGCAGAAATGCAATCTTGTCTTGATCCTCCTGTGGCCCATATACAACAGTCAACGTCCATGAGGAGCCATCCATTTTATCAGTCACAGTGGCAGATAGTGAGAAGGAATCTGGCGCAGCCGGCAAGGGGGAAATTGTGAAGTCGGGACTACAAGCGATTAGGATGCCGCCTCGTGTGCCATCAGCCCCTTTGAACAGGAAATTATCCCCAAATCTAGGTCCCAGAGTCTCCACCACCAGACTTCTCGACATATCAGCGATCTTGGTCTCTTGTAGGTACACAATGTTACATTTCCAGGTATTGCATAAGTTCTGAATGGCACGACGACGCGTCGGGTTGTTAAGGCCCCTAACATTCCAGTTCAGAAGGTTTAAATCCATGGGGAAACTTGAAGCGACTCAGGCACACCCTGTCGGGGAGAATAACAACTAAAATGACACCCAGTAGACACACTGAACTGAACATTTAGAATTATATGCCCCTCAGACAGTCCAAACAGCATGATATAGTAGAAGTAGAGACTCCCAGAACTCTGTACACAACAGCCGATCCTCCATACCCCCAGCAAATATAGATAATGTACTAACATGGTATCCAATTTAAACACTAAGGCACAACTGATCGGAACCAAAATCAATTGCAGATCGCTTGGTCCCTAGCAGACTTGGGCTTGGACAGAGATGAAGTGGCAGCAACCAACGCCGAGACAGCCTCAATGAAAGAAGATGGCAGCTCCTTCTTGTACATCATCCGGTAGCGCAGCATCTCTTCAGCCGCCGGAGGCCCATCATGGAGAACGATCCCCCCTTCTTGAGAAGCACCAACCTTGCCTTCTCCTCGGTTGTGAGCCCACGGTTGGGCTTGGCCGCGAGCCTGCCGCTACAGCGGGAGGCCCCAGCCAACGAATCCGCACTAACGAGGGGCGGGAGAGGCACGACTGCGGCGCCGACTGGTGGGGGGGAGGAGGAGGCGGCCGCTGGGGTTCCGACGTCGGCAGCAGAGCAGAGGTGGAAGGCTGCAAAGCGGCGAGCAGGAAGGCAGAGAGGGCCTCAGTCAGCGCAATATTGATGGGAGCAGCAACATCCGGCAAAAGGTCCAGATCTGCAGCAGGCGCAAGGGCCGGGTTAGCGTCGCGAGCTGGGCCAGAGTCGAGGTCGAGGCCCAGCTGGGAGGGACGGCCCATGAGTTCGGCGTGACTGGTCAGCATCCCAGCATCCAGCAGAAGACCAGGTTCAATGCGCGGGGCCAGAGGCGCTTCAGAGATTTCCAGCAGCTGCATGTCGCGTGCGTCCGCATTTCACAGTGCAACCGTCCCCAAACTATCACCAGGGAGGCAATCAACAATTGTGCCATCCTGAGCTGACTGGATACAGGAGCTCCCAACTAAGCCTAACAGCACCGGCTCCCTGTCGCCCAGCAGAGGCCGGCTAACGGGTGCTCCTCCAGCGAAGCGCCTATCCTGCCTGCCCGAACCGCCAGGCCCGAATGGCGCCGCAGATGGCTGGCCTCCATGCCGTTCCGTCGCTCCACGTCTGTCGTTGAAGCCGGCGTGGTCGCCGAGATGACCACCACCAAGCTGATCACCGCGGGCCATCCCGTCGTCGCCCGATGAGCCGCCACCGCCGTCGTTCCCAAGAGGAAAACGCAGGCGAGAATGGACAGGGCCGCGAGAAGAGGGCGGTACGGCTCCATCCTCCTGCCGCAACCTCCACTTGTACCGCCATTCTTGACGACCAGAGTCCCCGCAAGAGCCCATGTGCGGGAGGCCGCCACTGTCGCCCCTGGACGTCAGGGATCCATGGTAATCGATCACTCGATCGAGATGGATGAGCACGTTGTATTCTAGCAGGCGCAGCGGCCCCGACCTCAGTGCTGGCTCGGCGAGGAAGCCAAGCTCGAGGGGGTGGGAGAGGGGCGAGTCTGGCCCGACTGGCTCCTCCAACTATAGCACACCGCGGGTCGCCAGCATGTCGATGTTGTCCATCCACACCCAGAGCCTCATGCACGTCGTCTCATCTTCGGAGTTGTAGGAGTGATCTTGAGAGTCCAGAATCATGGACCGGTTGAAGAGGGAAGCCACCGCCTCCAGACTCCAAGCGCTACGCGACACACGTTCCAGGCAGACCCGCGCCTTGAAACGCATGGTCACCGCCGTTGCATTCTTGAACCTTGTCCACGGCGTGATCCGGAAGGAGACTGTGCCCAGGGTGAGCAGGCCCGGCACCGCCAACGCCTCGTTCCGAGCCTCTAGGTCCTCGAAGTAGAGGAGAAACTCCCCCTGGTCGAACAGCGATGCATGGACACGCTCGTCCGGCACCCTGAACCGAGCAGCGAAGGCGCGCTGCACCTCAGAGAGAGCAAACGGAGAACCGTTCTCTTATTTTGTCACTTTCATATACTAGTGGGAATTTTTCATTATAGAACTTGGCTTGTATATTCCAACGATGGACTTCCTCAAAAGCCCTAGGTCTTCATGAGCAAGCAAGTTGGATGCACACCCACTTAGTTTCCTTTTTGAGCTTTCATACACTTACAGCTCTAGTGCATCCGTTGCATGGCAATCCCTACTCACTCACATTGATATCTATTGATGGCCATCTCCATAGCCTATTGATACGCCTAGTTGAGGTGAGACTATGTCCTCTTTTTTGTCTTCTCCACAACCACCATTCTATTCCACCTATAGTGTTATGTCCATGGCTCGCTCATGTATTGTGTGAAAGTTGAAAAAGTTTGAGAATACTAAAGTACGAAACAACTACTTGGCTGAAACCAGGGTTGTGCATGATTTGAATATTTTGTGTGAGGAAGATGGAGGATAGCCAAACTATATGATTTTGTAGGGATGAGCTTTCTTTGGCCATGTTATTTTGAGAAGACATAATTGCTTTGTTAGTATGCTTGAAGTATTATTATTTTTATGTCAATGTTAAACTTTTGTTTTGAATCTTTCGAATCTGAACATTCATGCCACAATAAAGAAAATTACATGGATAAATATGTTAGGTAGCATTCCACATTAAAAATTCTGTTTTTATCATTTACCTACTCGAGGACGATCAGGAATTAAGCTTGGGGATGCTTGATACGTCTCCGACGTATCTATAAATTTTTTATTGTTCCATGCTATTATATTATCTGTTTTGGATGTTTAATAGGCATTTATATGCTATTATATATTATTTTTGGGAGAACCTATTAACCGAGAGCCTAGTGCCAGTTTCTGTTTTTTGCCTATTTTAGAGTTTCGCAGAAAACGAATACCAAACAGAGTCCAAACGGAATGAAACTTTCGTGATGATCTTTCTTGGATCGAAAGGAAACCAGAAGACTTGGAGATGAAGTCGGAGATGCAACAAGGCGGCCACGAGGCAGGAGGGCGCGCCCCCTACCTCGTGGGCCCCTTGTAGCTCCCCTAACCTAGTTCCTTCGCCTATATATACTCTTATACCATAAAAACATCCATGAGAGCCATGAAACCACTTTTCCACCGCCGCAACCTTCTATACCCATGAGATCCCATCAAGGGGCCTTTTCCGTCATCCTGTCGGAGGGGGATTCCATCACGGAGGGCTTCTACATCAACACCATAGCCTCTCCGATGAAGCATGAGTAGTTTACCACAAACCTTTGGGTCCATAGCTAGTAGCTAGATAGCTTCTTCTCTCTCTTTGATTCTCAATACCATGTTCTCCTCGATGTTCTTGGAGAGAGATATTCGATGTAATATTATTTTGTGGTGTATTTGCCGAGATCCGATGAATTGTGGATTTATGATCAGATTATCTATGAATATTATTTTGTTCTTCTCTGAATTCTTATATGCATGATTTGATATCTTTGTAAGTCTCTTCAAATTATCGGTTTAGTTTAGCCTACTAGATTTATCTTTCTGCAATGGGAGAAGTGCTTAGCTTTGGGTTCAATCTTGCGGTGTCCTTTTCCAGTGACAGTAGGGGCAACAAGGCACGCATTGTATTGTTGCCATCGAGGATAAAAAGATAGGGTTTTCATCATATTGCTTGAGTTAATTCCTCTACATCATGTCATCTTACTTAATGTGTTACTCTGTTCTTTATGAACTTAATACTCTAGAAGCAGGCAGGAGTCGGTTGATGTGTGGAGTAATAGTAGTCGATGCAAAATCGTTTCGGTCTACTTCACACGGACATGATGCCTATGTTCATGATCATTGCCTTAGATATTGTCAAAACTATGCGCTTTTCTATCAATTGCTCAGCAGTAATTTGTTCACCCACCATAATATTTGCTATCTTGAGAGAAGCCACTAGTGAAACCTATGGCCACCGGGTCTCTTTTCCATTATATTGAATCTCTTTTACATCTTACTAGTTTCTGATATACTATTTTGCAATCTTTTACTTCCCGATCTATAAACCAAAAATACCAAAAATATTTACTTTATCGTTTATCTATCTCTATCAGATCTCACTTTTGCAAGTGACCGTGAAGAGATTGACAACCCCTTTATCGCGTTGGGTGCAAGTTGTTGATTGTTTGTGCAGGTATTCGGTGACTAGTGCGTTGTCTCCTACTGGAATGATACCTTCGTTCTCAAAACTGAGGGAAATACTTACGCTACTTTGTTGCATCACCCTTTCCTCTTCAAGGGAAAAAACAACGCAAGCTCAAGAGATAGCACTTCACTTCACCATCAATTATGAAGCTTCAGCGTGCAACCATGTTGTCTTTCTGCCTGAAGTGGATATGTCCCATGAAGCCATATATCCCGAGCCTGCCAAGGAACCTATTCATGGAGACAATGCTGCCTTCCAAAGCTTCACACAACAACTTGAAGGCATCCATGTGCCAAATCCACCTACTGCTGTTGGTCCTCTTGCCCGTTAGCTCAGGCTGCCACATTGTGCCAGCACAGATGCCACAGCCAGCACAGTAGCTCAAAGGCCTCAGAAGCGTGCTCGTGTGCTAAATGATCGAGAACTTCTAGTTCCCTTCATCAGAAGCAAGATAGGCATCATGATTGGATGAAGCATTAGATGCAAAGTCTTCTTGTGGATGTCAATCGCAAACGCAACCTCGCCACCAAGAACTCATTTGTTGCTCATGAAGTCTGTTGGTGTGCTTGGAAGAGCCTCACTCTGCTATGTTCTGAAGATGATCTCCAGGCAGATGACTTCACCGAAAGCTTCAAGTTTGACTCCAAGCCACCTAAATATTCAAAGTGGCGTCCAACACCTTCTATTGAAGATTCTGAGTACTCATCTTCGGCTCCAACTGTTGTTGCTCGAATCATCGATGAGGAGGATGACGCAACTTCACGAGCCATGGCTTCACTGCATCACGATTCTGCAACAGGCCCTTCTGCACCACCCAACTCCAACATCGACCCAGTTGCCACGACATCTTCACCAACATCTCATGGGAACGCTTAGACACTATGTCTTCACTCGTTTTTGGTCATTCCTGACAAAAGGGGGAGAAGCTTATGAGTTGATAGTCTTCAAGCGGGTCTGTATGGGTCGGGTGCCTATTTTTGTTAAGTTTTACAACTCTCGTTCTTGAACTATTGGTTTTGAGTTGTGACGCTTAAACTTTGATGGTTGTCTGCCACTTTTGCCGCTACCTCTTACTGCGATGATAAATTCTGCATGAAGTCATTCTGCAAACGTCCATTTTTCATTGTGCATGTCATTATCTTCACTACATTTTTGTATGCATGATGAATTGTCTTCATGAATAGAAGGATATCTCCACAAAGCAGAACCTACCATGTGCATTTGCATTCAAAGGCAAATTACCTATATGCACATCTTCAAGGGGAGCCCTTTCAACTTCATGAAGCCAAAAATCGCATTCTTTAACTTACACATATTTTACCCCCGTTGAAAACTTCAACCAGTTTGTCATCAATCACCAAAAAGGGGGAGATTGTAACTGCATCTAGTGCCACCCCTAGTTGGTTTTGGAGTATTGACGACAAATGTGGCTAAGGGACTAAGGTGTATGTGAGAATTGCAGGATAACACAGGTAGAAGTCCCTAATTTATTTGGTTTACCTACCAGAGATGACCCCTAGAAATGTATGAAGACATTGAAGACAATGGTGGTCCGTGAAGACATTCACGTTGAAGATAATGACGTGTGAAGATATTCACGTGAAAACTATGTAGTGAGAAGACATACTTTATTTTGTAGTTCCATTTTCTTATTTCTTGAGTCATAGGAACCACCGAACTGTTAAGTGGGGCCCAAGTGAACAAGGTCAGAAGACTGATGTGATGCTCAACCCAAATCCTATGTCTTCGAGTGAAGACAACGAGAGAAAATCTTATCCATAGTTGGATGAGTCAGCCTGGCTTGTAGCCCAAGTCAAGTTGCCGCATGTATATGAAATACATCCATTGGACGTGTGTCGGTTCCTTGGTGACTCAGGGTCATTTCGGACATATTAGGTCGGGTTGCCTCCTGGCTATAAATAGCCCACTGCTACTTCTTGACCTTGCGTTGGTTTTTCCCATGAAGAGGAAAGGGTGATGCAGCAAATTAGAGATAAGTATTTCCCTCAATTAAGAACCAAGGTATCAATCCAGTATGAGAAACACGAAAGTCCCCAATATATGCACCTACACAAACCATCAAACACTTGAACCCAACGCGATAAAGGGGTTGTCAATCCCTTCACGGTCACTTGCAAAGCTGAGATATGATAGAGATAGATATAAAAGATTACTAAAATGTAAAAGTAAATAAAACTCAGCGAGATATTTTTGGTATTTTTGGTATGTAGATCTGAAAATATATGAAGGAAATTATACCCGGGGGCCATAGGTTTCACTATAGGCTTCTCTCTTGAAAGAAAATAATATGGTGGGTGAAAAAATTGTTGTCGAGCAACTGTTAGAAAATCGCAAAGTTATGACGATATCCAAGGCAATTATTATGAATATAGGCATCATGTCCGTGTCAAGTAGACCGACTCCTGCCTGCATCTGCCGCTATTACTCCACACATCGACCACTATCCAGCATACGTCTATAGTATTAAGTTCAAAAGAATGGAGTAACGCCTTAAGAAAGATGACATGATGTAGAGGGATAAACTCAAGCAATATGATGAAAACCCCATCTTTTTACCTTTGATGGCAACAATAAAATATGTGCCTCGCTACCCCTACTTTGTCACTGGGTGAGGACACCGTAAGATTGAACCCAAAACTAAGCACCTCTCCCATTGCAAGAACTACCAATCTAGTTGGCCAAACCAAACCAATAATTTGAAGATAAATACAAAGATATCAAATCATGCATATAAGAATTCAGAGAAGATTCAAATAATATTCATAGATAAGATGATCATAAATCCGCAATTCATCGGATCATGACAAACACACCGCAAAAGAAGATTACATCGGATAGATCTCCAAGAACATCGAGGCGAACATTGTATTGAGAATCAAAGAGAGAGAAGAAGCAATCTAGCTACTAGCTATGGACCCGTAGGTCTATGGTAAACTACTCAAGCTTCATCGGAAGGGCAATAAGGTTGATGTAGAAGCCCTCCATGATCGAATCCCCCTCAGGCAGAGGACCCAAAAAGGCCTCCAAATGGGATCTCACGAGGTCAGATACCTGCGGCGGCGGAAAAGTATTTTGGCGGACACTTCTCATCGTTTGGAAATCTTTGGGAATTTATAGGCCAAGAATTAGGGTTAGAGGACCTTCGAGGTGCCTACAAGCCAGGGGCGCCCCCCTAGGGCACGCCCTGGAGGCTTGTCACCTCCTCGGGACTCCTCTAACTTCATCTCCAAGTCCTACGTGTGTCTTCTGGTCCAAGAAAAATCATCGCGAAAGTTTTATTCCATTTGGACTCCGTTTGATGTTCCTTTTGTGTAAAACTCAAAAACAAGGAAAAAACAAAAACTGGCACTAGGCTCTAGCTTAATAAGTTAGTCCCAAAAATAATATAAATAGCATATTAATGCATACAAAACATCCAAAATAGATAATATAATAGCATGGAACAATAAAAAATTATAGATACGGCCGAGTCGTATCAAGCATCCCCAAGCTTAATTCCTGCTCGTCCTCGAGTAGGTAAGTGATAAAAACCAATTTTTTGATGTGGAATGCTACCCAACATATTTAGCAATGTAGTCTCTTTTATTTGGCATGAATATTCAGATCCGTATGATTCAAAACAAAAGTTCATTGACATAAAAACAATAATACTTCAATCATACTAGAAAGCAAAATCATTAAGCTTCAAAAATAACATGGCTAAAGAAAGTTATCCCTACAAAATGATATAGTCTTGTTATGCTCCCTCTTCTCAACACAAAGTATAAATCATGCCCACCCCGGTGTCAACCAAGCAATTTTTTCATACTTTTTAACGCGCTTCAGCTTTTTCAACTCTTCACACAATACATGAGTGTGAGCCATTGATATAGCACTATGGGTGGAATAGAAAGTCGCAGTAGACAAATTAAGGGAGAAAGCCTCACACAACTAGGTAAATTAATGGACTATGGAGATGTCCATGAATTGATATCAATGTGAGTGAGTAGGGATTGCCATGTAACGAATGCACTACAGTTGTAAGTGTATGAAAGCTCAAAAGAAAACTAGTGGGTGTGCATCAACTTGCTTGCTCATGAAGACCTAGGGCATTTGAGGAAGCCCATTGTTGGAATATACAAGCCAAGTTCTGTAATGAAAAAATCCCACTAGTAGTATATGCAAGTGACAAAATAGGAGATCTCTATCATGAAAAACATGGTGCCACTTTGAAGAAAAAGTGTGGAAAAAGGATAGTAACATTGTCCCTTCTCTCTTTTTCTCTTTTTTGGTGGGCTTATTTGGCCTCCTTTATTTGGGCTCTTTGGCCTCTTTTATTTATTACCTCACATTGGGACAATGTTCTAATAATGATGATCATCACACTTTTATTTACTTACAACTCAAGAATTACAACTCGACACTAGAACAAAGATATGGCTCTATATGAATGCCTCCAACGGTGTACTGGGATGTTCAATGATCAAGAGTGACATGTATAAAAAATATGAATGGTGGCAAAGCAATATGACAATGATGGTATGTGTCATAATAGACGAAACGGTGGAAGTTACATGGCAATATATCTCGGAATGGCTATGAAAATGCCATAATAGGTAGGTATGATGGCTGTTTTGAGAAAGGGTATAAGGTGGAATTAATGCACCGACGAAAGTTGCGCGATACTAGAGTGGCTAGCAAAGTTGGAAGGGTGAGAGTGCGTATAATCCATGGACTCAACATTAGTCATAAAGAACTCACATACTTATTGCAAAAAATCTAGTAGCCCTCGAAGCAAAGTACTACTACGCATGCTCCTAGGGGAGAGGTTGGTAGGAGTTAACCATCGCATGCCCCCAACCTTCACACAAAGATAGACAATCAAGGATAAATTGCGCTCCAACTTCGTCACATAACTAGAAGACCATACGTTCATGCTACGGGAATCACAAACCTTAATGCAATTATTTATTTAACTCCATGATTTACTACTAGCATAACTCTAATATCAACATCTTCATATCTCAAAACAAAGGCAAGGAATCAAACTTTTCATATATTCAATGCTCTTTATGAAAGTTTTTATTTATCTCCTTTGGATACCTATCATTTTAGGACTATATTCATAACCTAAGAAAATTACCACACTGTTTAGAGAGACTCTAAAAATAATATAAGTAAAGCATGAGAGTTCAACAATTTCTATAAAATAAAGCCACTGTCATGCTCTAAAAAGTTTTAAGTGAAGCACTAGAGCAAAAACTGCCCAACTCAAAAGATATAGGTGAAGCACATAGAGTATTCTAATAAATTCATGATTCATGCGTGTCCCTCTCAAAAGGTGTGTACAGCAAGGATTATTGTGGCAAACTAAAAAGCAAAGACTCATATCATACAAGACGCTCCAAGCAAAACACATATCATGTGGTGAATAAAAATATAGCCTCTAGTTAATTTATCGATGGATTGAAGACGAAAGAGGGGATGACTTCCGGGGCATCCCCAAGCTTTGATGCTTGGTTGTCCTTGAATATTACCTTGGGGTGCCTTGGGCATCCCCAAGCTTAGGTTCTTTCCACTCCTTATTTCATAGTCCATCAAATATTTACCCAAAACTTGAAAAATTCACAACACAAAACTCAACAGGAAACTCATGAGATCCGTTAGTATAAGAAAATAAATCACCACTTTTTGGTACTATTGTGAACTCATTCTTTATCTATATTGGTGTAATATCTACTGTATTCCAACTTCTCCATGGTTCATACCCCCCGATACTACCCATAGATTCATCAAAATAAACAAACAACACATAGAAAAACAGAATCTGTCAAAAACAAAACAGTCTATAGCAATCAGAAAACTTTGTAAACTTATGTAACTCCAACAATCCTGAAAAAATAGGCCAACCTGGGTAATTTATATATAAATCTTGTGTAAAAATTTCAGATCAAAATCACGCTTCTGTGATTTCTCAAAATTATTTTATTGGGCGCAAAAGTTTCTGTTTTTCAGCAAGATCAAATCAACAATGTCCAAAACTATCCCAAAGGTCTTACTTGGCACAGACACTAAATTAAAACATGAAAACACATCTAACTATAGGTTAGATGATAAATTTATTAAAAACAGGAAAGAAAAATATTGGGTTGTCTCCCAACAAGCGCTTTTCTTTAAAGCCTTTTAGCTAGGCATTGACAATTTCAATGGTGCTCACATAGAAGATAAGAATTGAAGCACAAAGAGAGCATCATAGAACATGTGACAAACACATCTAAGTCTAACATACTTACTATGCATAGGAATTTTATAAGCAAACAAATTATCAAGGCAAGCAAAAATTAGCATATGCAAGGAAGAAGAAAGAGACGATAGCAATCTCAACATTAAGAGAGGTAATTTAGTAACATGAAAATTTCTACTACTATATTTTCCTCTCTCATAATAATTACATGTAGTATAATAAGCAAATTCAACTACAGCTATGACATAACATATTCTCAACACGATCCACATGCATGCGAAGTTGACACTCTTCCAAAATAGTGGGATTAACATTAACTAAAGTCATGACTTTTCGAATCCCACTTTTATCAAAAATTTCATAAGATTGAACATTCTCCAAATATGTGGGATCTAATGTTGACACTCTTTCAAACACACTTTCAATATTAATGCAAACATTATTATCAATCTCATATTCATCATGGGGCTTAAATAAATTTTCAATATCATAAGAAGAATCACCCCAATCATGATCATTGCAACAAGTAGTGGACATAGCAAATTAGCATCCCCAAGCATATGGTTTTGCATATCATTAACACAATTGACATTAATGGGATTTATAATAACATCATTACAATCATGCTTTTCATTCAAGGCACTATCGTGAATCATTTTATAATTTTCTTCTTTCAACACTTCATCACAATTTTCAGATTCACGAATTTCAAGCAAAACCTCATAGAGCTAATGTAGTGCACTCAATTCACTAGCAATTGGTTCATCATAATTGGATCTTTTAAAAGATTAGCAAGTGGATGAGGATCCATAAATCTCTTTGCTCCTGAATTTGAGTAAACACAATTATGCCAAGTAAAGGAGCAAACAAACCAAGTAAGACATAAAGGCAAACGGAAAGAAGGCGAATAAAAAGGCAAATATTTTTGTATTTTTCTGAAAATGTTTTAGAAGTGGGGGAGAGGAAAACAAGAGGAAAATGGCAAATAATGTAATGCAAGAGATGAGAGTTTATGACGGGTACTTGGTAGGCTTGATGTAGATCTCCCTAGCAACGGCGCCAGAAATTCTTGCTGCTACTTCTTGAGCTTGCGTTGGTTTTTCCCTTGAAGAGGAAAGGGCGATGCAGCAAAGTAGAGATAAGTATTTCCCTCAGTTAAGAACCAAGGTATCAATACAGTAGGAGAAACACACAAGTCCCCAATATATGCACCTACACAAATAATCAAACACTTGCACCCAATGCGATAAAGGGGTTGTCAATCCTTCACGGTCACTTGCAAAGGTGAGATATGATAGAGATAGACATAAAAGATTACTAAAACGTAAAAGTAAATAAAAGTAAATAAAACTCGGCGAGATATTTTTGGTATTTCTGGTATATAGATCTGAAAATATATGAAGGAGAATAGACCCGGGGGTCATAGGTTTCACTAGAGGCTTCTCTCTAGAAAGAAAATAATACGGTGGGTGAACAAATTGCTGTCGAGCAATTGATAGAAAAGCACAAATTTATGATGATATCCAAGGAAATGATTATGAATATAGGCATCACGTTCGTATTAAATAGACCGACTCCTGCCTGCATCTACTACTATTACTCCACATATTGACCGCTATCCAGCATGCATCTATAGTATTAAGTTCAAAAGAACGGAGTAACACCTTAAGCAAGATGACATGACGTAGACAGATAAACTCAAGCAATATGATGAAAATCCCATCTTTTTACCCTTGATGGCAACAATACAAATACGTGCCTTGCTACCCCTACTTTGTAAATACGTGAGGACATCGCAAGATTGAACCCAAAACTAAGCACCTCTCCCATTGCAAGAACTACCAATCTAGTTGGCAAAACCAAACCAATAATTTGAAGAGAAATACAAAGATATCAAATCATGCATATAAGAATTCAGAGAAGATTCAAATAATATTCAAAGATAAGCTGATCATAAATCCACACTTCATCGGATCTCGACAAACACACCGCAAAAGAAGATTACATCGAATAGATCTCCAAGAACATCAAAGTGAACATTGTATTGAGAATCAAAGAGAGAGAGGAAGCCATCTAGCTACTAGCTATGGACCCGTAGGTCTGCGGTAAACTACTCACGCTTCATCGGAAGGGCAATAGGGTTGATGTAGAAGCCCTCCGTGATCGAATCCCCCTTCGGCAGAGTACTGGAAAATGCCTCCAGATGGGATCTCACCAGGTCAGAGACCTGCGGCCACGGGAAAGTATTTTGGTGGACGCTTCTGGTCGTTTGGTAATATTTGGGAATTTATAGGCCAAGAATTAGGGTTAGAGGACCTCCGAGGGGCCCACAAGCTAGGGGCCGTCCCCCCTAGGGCGCGCCTTGGAGGCTTGTGACCTCCTCGGGACTCCTTTGACTTCATCTCCAAGTCCTACGCATGTCTTCTAGTTCAAAAAAAATCATCGCAAAAGTTTTATTCAGTTTGGACTCCGTTTCATATTCCTTTTCTGTAAAACTTAAAACAAGGAAAAAACAGAAACTGGCACTGTGCTCTATGTGAATAGATTAGTCCCAAAGATAATATAAAATAGCATATTAATGCATATAAAACATCCAAAACAGATAATATAATAGCATGGAACAATAAAAAATTATAGATACGTTGGAGGCGTATCACCCACCCCGTACACCATAAATTGGTGGCTGCTTAGAGTTAGTACACGGCTTTTGTCGTTTGAGAGCAACCCACCTCCGAAGCCTTTGAGAGTGAATCCTTGCAAGGACAAAACCCAAAACACCCAAAGCCCAAATAGTGTTGGCATCACTGAAGTCTTTCTATCTGCATGATCTGAAGACTTATTACGCTTGAGGACTGTGTATCCTCCAGTCGGTTAGGCGTCATGTTCTGAGGATCCAAGAGTCATTGTGGATCGCTGGTGAACGGAGTCTGTGAAGGTTTGGAAGTCTAGCTTGAAGACTTACCTGAGTGATTGGGCGAGGACTAAGTGTCCTTAGCTCAAGAGGAATAAGGTGAAGACGTGGTCTTCTGAGTTCAATCTCAGCCTCCCTAACCAGACATACAGTTTTCACAGCAACTGGAACTGGTCTACCAAATCCTTGTCTTCACCAAGCAACCGATTCTATCCCCCACCTCCTTTACATTTCAGTTTGTCTTCGTGAGGTCATTGCTCGCTTCCCTGATCTGTTTGACTTCATTGTGTGAAGACATTCATGTGTTTGGCTTCATACTGTCTTCCCATTCCGATTTGCTCTACCGAGCTTCTATTAGTCTTCGCGCTTTCATTGTACTGTTTACTTGACTATGGCATGTCTAGCGTAGCTTATCTTCTGATGCATATTGAATGGGTGTTGTTTGGTTGTCTGTCTTCGAAGATCTTGCATCTTTCGAAGACTTTCAAAAAAATCGCCTATTCACACCCCCCCCCTCTGGTCGATAACTAGCACTTTTCATCAAGTATCTTTTCTATTCACCTATCTGATGCTCTTTGTGGGGATAAAGAAGCCAAGAATTAAAGACTTTAATCCCGTTATGCAAAGAAATGAGAGAACGTTATCGTATGTTCCACTTTGGTCTCTTATGATGGGAGTGTATTAATGACCAAAACAGTTTTCTCTGCTATGCTCATTTTCTTCACGTTCTCCCTTGTTTGAGTGGTCAATCAGTTAAACAAGTATCTTAGGCACCAAGGGCATGCCCTCATTTCTTGGGATGACGTTTGCAAGCCAAAGCCGCAAGGAAGACTATGCAATCTCACTATCCTTGTGCATAACAAGACTCTTCTTACAAAGAACTTGTTCAAATTTCTTAACAAAGATAATCTTTTCATGGATTAACATCACCTGATAAAGTACTACTCCATGGCCCCACCTCTTGATAAAATGGAGGGTTCCTACTGATGGAAATCTCACCTGAAACCTCACTCAGGCCCTCTTGAACGCCACTTTAGGAAACGCAAAGTCAGTCAAGTAGTACGTACTATTCTCCATAACACATAGCCAAGCAAATCCGTGGGTGGGGGAGCTTCACATCCTACACAAGGAAAACAAAGTCAGTCAACCCTTACCCAACAGGTCAACACTACTACTATTCTCCATGTAATTAAATCCGTTCCATTCCATGAGATATTTTTCTCCAAGACAAGACAATGACCCGATGAACCTGAGCAACTCAACCACACAGCCAATGAGAAGAGCCTTTGCACGCGTGCTGAGTGAGTTTCTTCTACCCATAGTCTTCCCATTTTCTAGTGTGACTAGCTGCCCGAAACTTGGCAACAGGCACGCCATGCATTTCAAGTTTCAGCTGTCTACCGAGAAAAACACGCAGAGATGAAAGTCTCCGGCTGAAAAAAAAAAACGCCAATTATACACGTCGCCGTTTCCATTTCTTCTCGTCTAGTATACACTACTACTAGTACGTACTCAACTTCCGCTACACGGCTTAGTTAGAGGCCACAGCTGTACAAGTAGTCACGTAATGCATCTGGAATTCCCCGAGCCGTGAGTGTCGCCGTTGCAAATTTGCAATTGCTCTACTGTTTCGTAGCCCGCCCACTTGCACGACGAGCTCCGCCATATCGAGCAGATCTGACCAGAATTGTCGATCGCCGCTGTTATTTCCGCGACGTCCAGACAAAGCACAGCTAGTGCACCCAGGAAAACTCAGTTGCCGGCCGGTTATTAAGCAGCTTTGCGTGCCGTGCGCCGACTTATCAACCACCGGCGTAGCACAAAACATTATCTTGGAGGCAGCGGCTTAGTAGTAACCTGGCTAGCTGTTTTTGTCTATGATGATTAAACCAACAGAGTACCGGTGTAGTGTGTTATCTACTCCCTGGCGAGCAAGTGCTGGACTTTTCTGTCTGGTCGATCCGGATCATGTCCCTGTCACGTATGGACGGACAAATGCATTGCATGGGTGTTTCTGGCTAGTTTCTTGTTTGTACCGTTCCCTTCCCGGGCTAATAATTTTCCTGTGGATGGTGAAGTTGTAAATGACCAGCCGCCTCCAAAAACTTCCAGAAATAGGGTCCTCGCTAGTCCATGTCACATTGCGACAAGCCAGCACACAGCATTCATCTATCCATCTATCTATCTGAAAACACGCATAAGCCCAATCCACTTGCGTAAGCAACATTAATTCCGCCACAAACCTCATCTAAAAAGGGACACTCCAAAGCAAAGCCATATAGAAAGGAGAAGGTATCAGGCGTGACATGGCAAACAGCTGCGCCCATGGGGCGGCCAGCTAGCCGGCACACATCATCTGCAACAAGAACAATCTTTTCCATCCGTAGACCATGCTACGATATATCTATCCATCTACCTTCATCATCTAGCGATAGATAGATGGCCCTTGAGCGACCGAACCCATGAGCTGACTGACCCACACCAACACCAGCCCATCGGCGAGCCACGCTCTGACCACGTATCTATGTCTCGATCCAGCCTCAGCCCACGGGGGTGACGTCAATGCATAGTCCAACACAGCAGCAGCATTTTTATATGGTTTGCATTCACCGGAAAGCCAGGGAAAAAAATATTCGAGCCTAAAAACAGCAGAACAAAATACAGGTAGCAAACCATGAGTTGAGCCACGCGGAGCATGGTATGGGCATGGGGAGAGAGTGGCACCGTACCACCCATGCCATACACGACACCCACCCCACCCTGCCGCTGGGATCCTTCCTTCCTATATATCCCCCCGCGCGCGCTCCCCTCAGCGTCCTACAATTGATACCCCATCATAGCATCAGTTACCAACAGAAGAGACAGCCATACTCCACAGCTAGTGCTGCCAGTGTCGCGCCGTTACTGAAATGGACAGCACCAGCTGCCTCGCCGACGACACCAGCAGCGGCGGCGCCTCCACGGACAAGCTCAAGGCGCTGGCCGCCGCCGCGGCTGCCGCGGCGGGGCCGCTCGAGCGCATGGGCAGCGGCGCCAGCGCCGTGCTCGACGCGGCCGAGCCGGGCTCCGAGGCCGACTCTGGCGGCGCGGGCGCCGGCCGTGCGGCGGCGGGGAAGCTGCCGTCGTCCAGGTTCAAGGGCGTGGTGCCGCAGCCCAACGGGCGGTGGGGCGCGCAGATCTACGAGCGGCACCAGCGCGTGTGGCTCGGCACGTTCGCCGGGGAGGCCGACGCCGCGCGCGCCTACGACGTCGCCGCGCAGCGCTTCCGCGGCCGCGACGCCGTCACCAACTTCCGCCCGCTCGCGGACGCCGACCCCGACGCCGCCGCCGAGCTCCGCTTCCTCGCCGCGCGCTCCAAGGCCGAGGTCGTCGACATGCTGCGCAAGCACACCTACTTCGACGAGCTCGCCCAGAGCAAGCGCGCCTTCGCCGCGTCGGCCGCGCTCTCCGCGCCCACCACCTCGCGCGGCGCCGACGGCCACGCCTCGACCCCCTCCCCGGCCGCCGCGCGCGAGCACCTGTTCGACAAGACGGTCACGCCCAGCGACGTCGGGAAGCTGAACAGGCTGGTGATACCGAAGCAGCACGCCGAGAAGCACTTCCCGCTGCAGCTCCCGGCCGCGGGCGGCGAGAGCAAGGGCCTGCTCCTGAACTTCGAGGACGCCGCCGGCAAGGTGTGGCGGTTCCGCTACTCGTACTGGAACAGCAGCCAGAGCTACGTCCTCACCAAGGGCTGGAGCCGCTTCGTGAAGGAGAAGGGCCTTGGCGCCGGAGACGTTGTCGGGTTCTACCGCTCCGCCGCCGGGAGCACCGGCGAAGACACCAAGCTCTTCATTGACTGCAAGCTGCGACCGGACACCAACAGCCCCGCCTCCGCTGACCCCGTGGACCAGTCGGCACCTGTGCAGAAGGCCGTGAGACTCTTCGGCGTCGACCTTCTGACAGCGCCGGCGTCGCCGGAGCAGGGGATGCCGGGGTGCAAGAGGGCCAGAGACTTGGTGAAGTCGCCGCCTCCGAAAGTGGCGTTCAAGAAGCAATGCATAGAGCTGGCGCTAGCGTAGAGTTGGAACTATTAGCTCGATCGATCTCTTCTCTCCAGCTAGGCGGCGGTTTTTGCTCGCATAATTCAGGTGGTAGAGCTTAGCTTAATTAGTCCCTTGTCGGTATCATCAACTTTGTTTGTTTATTTGTCATGTTGTTGCATGCCCTGATGTAAATCTTATCTTTCCGAAAATGTATACTAATTGAGGAAGCCCTAGAAGGCTAGCTTAGCTTAGATCGTTCAACCGACGACGACGAAGAAGAAGAAACATATAATAACATTTTGAATGTAGCCTAGCTCATCAGTTTCCTTGTCAAAAACTGAAGCATATCCTATTTGGTAGTAGAAGTATCTAGATATTTAGCATCCATTTTGACCTAGCTTTATTTCTTGCGCCTTTTTATACACTTCTAGGATATTTATATGCGCACCCTGAGACGTGATGTGATTGTTGTGTAGCTAAGAGCATCCGGCCCCAGCATGCCCTCCCAAGTGTTTTTTCCGCGCTGGCATCGAAAAACGCCCTAATCGCATCCTCAATACGCCGAATTCCGCCGGCTCGGCCTATTTTTGCGCCCGGCAATCGCAGGCCGAACCCGGCGCTCGGGAGCTCCGGCAAAGGAAAAACGTACCTGGGCCACACTGCCAGGCGAAAAGTCAAACCACCCGTCCAGATTTACCTCCGACCACCCCCCCCTTCCCCCGCGCTCGGCCGCCACCATGTCGATCCCGACGTCGTCCATTGCCCACAACTGCTAGATAGACCATTTCCCGCCGAAAAAAGAAGAGGTTTCGCCGAGGCAGCCTCTCCACCGTCGTCCGGGCAACTTTTTCGGCGTTCCGGCCGCGTAGGGCCCGTACAACGGCGGGTTTGCGCCCACCTCGTCCGCAAGGTGTTCGGTGATTTGCCCGGCTCGGCCATGGACTCGGAAGATGAGGAGACGCTCGCGGCGTTGCTGGAGGAGGAAGCCGAAGCCGACGTCCAGGAGCAGGAGCATCTCATGATGCTCGCCGCCCTCGTCGGCCTGCTCGCGAGCACTGAGAAGCCGCGGCAAGGTGGCTCGGCGCCTGGCTGGGTGAAAGCAAAGAACCGGCATCGTCTGAAAGGCTACTGCATGCTCTACTCGGACTACTTCGCCGATGCTCCATTGCATGGCGAGAAAACATTTCGGCGCCGTTATTGGATGGGCCGAAAGCTTTTCCACAGGATTGTGAATTCCATCCGGGAGTTCGACAACTACTTCAAGTGCAAGATGGATTGCACTGACACACTTGGATTTACCTCAATCTAGAAGTGCACGACAGCTATGAGGATGCTTGCATACGGAGCTCCCGGTGATTCACTCAACGACTATGGGCGCATGACCGGGTCCACCATCATTGAGTGTTTCTATAAGTTCTGCAGGGCAGTGGTGCCAGTGTTTGGACCGCAATATTTGCCAACACCCAATGCGGAAGACACTGCTCGGATCCTAGCACAGAATGCAGCAAGAGGATTTCCTGGGATGCTTGGAAGCATCGACTGCATGCATTGGAAATGAAAGAACTGTCCATTTGCTTGGCAGGGGTTGTACAAAGGCGCCAAAGGCGGTTGCAGTTTGGTACTTGAGGCAGTGGCCACACAGGACCTATAGATTTGGCACTCTTTATTTGGGATGCCAGGAACTCACAATGACATCAACGTCCTGCAGTGCTCCCCTGTCTTTGCCAAGCTTGTTGAAGGTCATTCTCCTCCGATGAACTTCGAGGTTAATGGGCGGCACTACAACAAGGGGTACTATGTAGCTGATGGCATCTATCCGAGATGGTTGACATTTGTGAAGACTATCTCAAATCCTGTGCGAGGAGGAAAGAACGCCTTCTTTGCGATGGTTCAGGAGGCTTGCAGGAAGGATGTCGAACGGGCATTTGGTGTGCTCCAATCTTGATTTGCCGTTTTCCGGTACCCTGCTCAGACCTGGTCGAAAGATCAAATGTGGGAGATCATGACTTGCTGTGTCATCTTGCACAACATGATCATTGAGAGCGAGCAGAAAGAGTCAGTGTTTGACACAAAACCATATTACAGGCAGGGTCCTCTTGCCCAAGTTGATCACCAGCTACCGGCAACTTGGACTGACTACCTCAATATGTGCCAGGAGATCCGAGACACACAGGTGCATCAAGAACTGCAACACGATCTGGTGGAGCACCTGTGGAGGTTCAAGGGCAACGCCGGGAATAACATGTGATGAAACTTGAGTTTTATTTGTTGAACTATATAATTTGTATTAAACTATTTGTTGAACTATTTGATTTATATTGATTTTCTGTGATGAACTATGGAGGCAAAAACACGCCGAACCATACCGAACTATGTGATGAATTAATTGATTTCTATTATATGAGGAAATTCACGCCGAAACACGCCGAACCGCGTCGAATATGGACCGATTCACGCAGATATCGAGCCGTTTTTGATAAAATTGTGCCGAATAATGGGCCGAAATCGGCGTCTGGGGGCGACGGCTGGGTGCCAACCCCCGAGTCGAGTTTGCGCCGGCTCGCCATCAGGCTGTGATTTTTATGCCTCCCGGGGCTAACGGCAGGAGATGCTCCAGCGCGCACACACAGACACCAGGTGCATGCATGTATCGTCAGCTAAGTTTGAAAATAGAAAAGAGAGGTGGTGCATGTAGCAGGGATGGAGCGCGCCCATGGCGGCATGCATGCACACACTAGAGACATCTGCTGCTGTAGATGATATGACAAACTTATCAGCAACAGAAGAGCTGCCTTTTTCAGGATGGATATATGCTCGCCATCGCCAGTAGGAAAAGATGAAATACTAGTAAATCTGAGGAAAACAAAAAGAAATGCACTGTCCCTGTAACAAATGCATTCTGTTCATCACGCCCGATGGATAGCAACACAACACGTATCGTACAGGTGGTGGCCTGGCCTAGCCTGGTGGGTGGTTGCTAGCTAAGGCCCTATTTGTTTCAAATAAGTCACCAACTTATAAGTCGAAAAGTGCAAAAACTGACTTATTTTGCCAAACGGACCCAACTTATAAGTCACCCCAACTTATAAGTCATAAGTTGCTCCACCCCAACTTAAAACTTATAAGTCACCCCTTTTTACGTGGGTCCCATCATCTTTACATTAAAAAACAAGATGGGAAAATGTGCTCAGGTGACTTATAAGTCAGATGACAACCAAACAAACATGACTTATAAGTCACTGATTTTAAGTCACCTGACTTATAAGTCACTGATTTTAAGTCACCTGACTTATAAGTCAGGTGACTTATTGGAACCAAACAGGCACTAATACTAATAGTAGCACACGCAGAGCAACCAGTTGCACGCCTACTTGTTGGTTGTTTATTCATGCGCATGCAAGCCGTGATCCTTGACATGTGCAACACATTGCCGTCAATTTGTCAGAGCTGTAGGCTGTAGCTTATTGTGACCGAGCCGCCGGCCTCCAGCTCAGTGCGAGGCAGATTTTTTGCCGCCGCGCCGATCTTTAATAGTACGTCTTGTGATAGGTACTGCGCGTGAGACGACGTGCAGCTCCTAGACACCATACGGACGGATCTTGGTGTGGTCTGTCACGCGAGATGCTAGCTTATTGTGACAGACCCAACAGATCGTTCCGCTGGCTTTGACCGGCCGAAGGAAGGGAAGCCAACGGCTGGTCGCGGGTGGAATCTTGAGGAATGGTAGGCTATGGCATGCGACCCGTCACCTACGGACAGCCTTCTTCACAGTAGTTTTCACTGTATCCGCCATCGTATAGGCTGGAGTGCTCTACAGGCCGAGGAATTTCTGACTATATTTATTTCCCCCGGAATAAGAGATCAGCCAGTTGAAGCAGCATTTGCTTCTCTGCAGTCCAGTCGGTACGCGCAGCTCTTTCACGCAGCTGTCGTGCGTCCAAATCTGTGGTATAGTACAGTCGTCGGTACCAGCAAACGGAGCATCACAATAAGTACTGCTGGTAGAGTATACAGATTTTTTTTTCTTTGGAAAAGAACGCATTGGCATGCAAGAAACGATGGAAGCATGGTGACTGGTGAGGCGAGGCGATACACACACAAAAAAAAAAAGGTGAGCGATCCACCGAGTCAGCAACTGGCCTGTAGAGAGACAGGTTATGGGCTGTGCAATCGCGATGTATTGATCGGTGCACCAGGCACGTATATATAAGTACAGAGGTGGGCCACAACCTCAACTATACAAAGAAACAGGAGGTGGGCCCTACACACACATATACACGTACACAATATACTCAACACCCCCCGCAGTCGAAGCGGCGCCAGTGACGCAGAGACTGGAACGGAACTCCTCAAAGGTGGAAGTCGGCAGTCCCTTCGTCATCACATCAGCGAACTGCTGAGCGGTCGGCACATGGAGAACCCGCATGCGTCCAAGAGCCACCTGCTCGCGCACAAAGTGAATGTCCAGCTCGATGTGTTTAGTCCGGCGATGATGAACGGGGTTGGCGGAGAGGTACACCGCAGAGACATTGTCGCAGTAGACAACCGTAGCCTGGGAGACATCGTGATGTAGCTCCTGAAGTAACTGTCGAAGCCAGGTGCACTCGGCGACAGCGTTGGCCACAGCTCGGTACTCAGCCTCCGCACTAGAGCGCGAAACCGTGGGTTGTCGCTTGGACGACCACGAGACGAGAGAAGGACCGAGGTAGACGCAGTAGCCAGAGGTGGACCGACGAGTATCCGGACAGCCGGCCCAGTCTGCGTCGGAGTAAGCCACCATCTCCAGAGAAGTGGACGCCGTGAGTGTCAACCCAAGGGACATCGTGCCGTGGATGTAGCGAAGGATCCGCTTCACGAGAGTCCAGTGAGAGTCACGAGGGGCGTGCATGTGGAGACACACCTGCTGAACAGCATACTGAAGATCCGGGCGGGTGAGTGTCAAGTACTGTAGAGCGCCGACAATAGACCGGTAGAATGGAGCATCCGACGCAGGCGAACCCTCGAGAGCAGAAACCTTGGCCTTCGTGTCAACAGGAGTAGCAACAGGATGGCAGTTGAGCATGCCAGCGCGCTCAAGAAGCTCATGGGCATACTTCTGCTGATGAAGAAATAAACCGTCCGGACTCCGAACGACCTCAATGCCAAGGAAATAATGTAGAGCACCTAGGTCCTTGATAGCAAACTCGTCACGCAGCCGGAGAGTAATCTGCTGGAGAACGGCTGCGGAGGAGGCTGTCAGGATGATGTCGTCAACGTAAAGCAGCAAATATGCAGTCGTGTCACCGTGGCGATAGACAAACAGTGAGGCGTCCGAGCGAGTGACGCTGAAGCCCAGTGTCTGAAGAAACCCGGCGATCCGCTGGTACCAGGCGCGGGGGGCCTGCTTGAGCCCATAGAGAGAGCGCGACAGCAGGCACACATGGCCGGGAAATGAAGCGTCGACGAAGCCGGTGGGTTGCTCACAAAACACCTGCTCCTCAAGATGGCCGTGGAGAAAGGCGTTGGAGACATCCATCTGGTGAACAGGCCAGCCGCGAGAGACGGCGAGCTGGAGGACAGTGCGGATCGTGCCCGGTTTGACAACCGGGGCGAACGTCTCCGTGAAATCAACTCCAGCGCACTGGCGGAAACCGCGGACCACCCAGCGAGCCTTGTAGCGCTCAAGTGAACCGTCTGAGCGGGTCTTATGGCGAAAGACCCACTTGCCGGTGATGACGTTGGCGCGAGGAGGCCGGGGAACCAGGGTCCAGGTGCGGTTCCGTTGGAGAGCGTCGAACTCTTCCTGCATCACCGCAAGCCAGTGAGGATCACGGAGGGCGGCGCGGGCGGACGCAGGAATGGGTGACGGCTCCACGGCAGACGCGGCGAGGACGTACTCGTCACGCGAGTACCGGAGACTCGGGCAGTGAATGCCGGCGCGAGCACGGGTGACGGGGCCACCGGGGCTGGCGAGGCGGCCGGCGAGACGGCCGGCGAGGCGGCGGGCG
>NC_057801.1:484878658-484881514 GCF_018294505.1 Triticum aestivum | reverse complement strand
CGGCGTCGAGGCAGCAGAGGCGGCGGCCGAGTCCACAGGCGGCAAGGCGGCCGGCGGCGAGGCCATCCCTGCGGCAGAGGAGGCGCCCAACCCCGCGGCGCCCGAGTCGGGGGCGGCGGGTGAAGGTGGTGCGCCGGCCGCACCGGCAGAGCCAGCCGGGGAGGGCGCCGGCAGTAGGGCTCGGGGCCCGCCAAAGCCCGAAGGCGGTCCACGAACCAGACGTGCTCGTCCACTTGACGAGGTCGTCGAAGGGCCGCCGGTGGCCGGCGGCGACGAGACGACGAGGGGTGCCTGCTGCTGAAACGGGAAGGCCATCTCATCAAAGTAAACGTGTCGGGAGGTGAAAACACGGTGAGAGACTGGATCGTAGCAGCGGTAGCCCTTAGTGTTAGGTGGGTAGCCGAGAAAGATGCATGCGGCGGAGCGGGGTGCGAGCTTATGAGGCGCAGTGGCAGCGATGCTAGGATAGCACAGGCAGCCGAAAATGCGAAGCCCTTCATAAGAGGGGGGTGCACCGAAGAGAAGGTGGTGAGCTGTAAAGTTCCCGCGAGTACGACATGGGCGGATGTTGATGAGGAGAGAAGCGGTGGCTAGAGCGTCAGGCCAAAAGCGCGGGGGCACATTGGCGTGAAAGAGAAGAGTCCTAACGCAGTCATTAAGAGTGCGAAGGATGCGCTCAGCACGACCGTTCTGCTGCGAGGTGTACGGGCAAGTGAGACGAAAAATCGTGCCATGTGTGGTGACAAGAGTACGAACAGCGGTGTTGTCAAACTCCTTCCCGTTGTCGGTCTGCAACGCGAGAATGGGTCGACCAAACTGCGTGCGAACGTAAGAGTAGAAGCCGGCAAGGGTGGAGATAACGTCCGACTTGCGGCGCAACGGGAAGGTCCACACATAATGCGAAAAATCGTCAAGAATGACAAGGTAATAAAGAAAGCCCGTATTACTTGCAACAGGAGATGTCCAAACATCACTATGAAACAATTCAAACAGGTACGATGCAACAAAGGAAGAAGCCCTAAACGAAAGACGGGCATGTTTGCCGAGGCGGCATGCATGACACGAGTGATCCTCGTTCTTATTACACGTGAAAGAAAAACTCCGAAGTATGTGGCGAAGTGTGGCGGGATTAGGATGACCTAAGCGAGCGTGCCAGAGATCCACTCCGGTGGCAAGAGCGACAGGGGCGGCGGAAGTGGTGAAGGCAGCGGAGTGAACCGGGTAGAGCTCGTCGGGGCTGTCACATCGGTGGAGCACCATCCGCGTGCGAGCGTCCTTAACAGAAAAACCACATTCGTTAAATTCAACAGTGACCGGATTTTCACGTGTAAGTGAACGAATGGAAACAAGATTTTTAATGAGATCAGGAGAAACAAGAATATTAGACAAGGATATAGGAGTGGAGTTAGACGGAGAATAGGTATGTCCAATATGGGTGATAGGAAAAGAAGAACCGTCACCGACGATGATGCGGTTGGAGGTGTGGACAGGGTGGGCAGTGTGGAGGTTACCGGGGTACGCCGCCATATGAGCGGTGGCGCCACTATCCATGTACCAATCGCCGCCGCCGGTGTAGCTGGACGGGGAAGGGGCGGTGTGGAGAGCCGCCAGGAGAGCCGGGTCCCACGGCGCCGGCGGGAGGGACGTCGCAGACGTCAGGGGCAGCAGCGGCGGCCCGCCTGGCGGCGGCTGTTGCCCGTAGGGCGCCGCATAGGGCTGCGGCGCGGCGTACGCCTGGTGTGACGGAGGCCGGGTGCCGAGAAGACCCGGAGAGGGAGCCCGTGGAACCGGCATGGAGTAGGCATGGACGACGCCGGTCCACGGGTTCTGGCCGGCGTACCACGGGGCCGCCGGCTGAGGGGCCGGCTGCTGCTGGCGAGGTGCTCCTCCCTGAGCACCGCCGCCGCCACCACCTCCCTGCTTGCGGCCACCCCGGCGGCCGCCGCGACGGCCTCCCTCATTGGCCGCCGGCTGGGGTGGCGGGAAGGGGGCGGGTGGGGCGGGCGGGAAGCCGGGCGGGAAGGCGGGTGGCGCCGGCTGGGGCGGCGTCGGGCGGGGCGGTGGCGGGGCCGAATCCCCGCGGGTGCCGGCAACAAGGGCGGTGTGGGTCACGCGCGTCCTGGCTGCCCGCATCCGGCGTTCCTCCAGCTTGAGGTACGCGACCACCTTGCCAAAGGTGGGCTCCGGGATGAGGGTGAGGTTGAAGGCGGCGTTCCCGAAGTCATCGTTGAGGCCGCCGGAGAGGGTGCTGATGAGGAGCTCGTCGCCGATCTTCTCCCCCAGATCACGGAGCTCATCGGCGAGCTTCTTGAGGCGCATGCAAAAATCATCGATGGACGAGTCAAGTTGCTGGCACCCGTAAAACTCACCATAGAGGAGGACCTTGCGCTGCAGCCGATTGTCGGTGAAGAGGCCGTTGAGCTTGGTCCAGACCGCATGGGCGTCGTCGTCCTCGTTCACCACGGTGTGGAAGATGTCGCTGGAGATGGTGAGGTAGAACCAGCGGATGATGGTGGCGTCGAGGATCATCCACTCCTCGTCATGGATCATGAGCGCGGAGTCCACGGTGCCGTCCACGTGGCCATGAAGGAGGTACTCACGGAACACGAGGAAAAAGTACCGCTTCCACGCGGAGTAGGAGGCGGTGGTGTGGTCAAGCTTGACCGGGACGCGCTCATGGATGTTGAGGTCGCGGACGAGGGTGACATCGGGACCGGCGAACGGGTTGGAGACGGTGGAGGAGGAGGAGCTCATGGTGACGGCGGTGATCGGGTTTGGAGCGCGGGTTACAGAGAGGGATGAGGCGCGGCGCGGGTTGGGAGGAGGGAGAGAGGGGCGGCGCGGGTAGGAGAGGAG
>NC_057801.1:484876961-484878332 GCF_018294505.1 Triticum aestivum | reverse complement strand
CACGTATATATAAGTACAGAGGTGGGCCACAACCTCAACTATACAAAGAAACAGGAGGTGGGCCCTACACACACATATACACGTACACAATATACTCAACACCCCCCGCAGTCGAAGCGGCGCCAGTGACGCAGAGACTGGAACGGAACTCCTCAAAGGTGGAAGTCGGCAGTCCCTTCGTCATCACATCAGCGAACTGCTGAGCGGTCGGCACATGGAGAACCCGCATGCGTCCAAGAGCCACCTGCTCGCGCACAAAGTGAATGTCCAGCTCGATGTGTTTAGTCCGGCGATGATGAACGGGGTTGGCGGAGAGGTACACCGCAGAGACGTTGTCGCAGTAGACAGGAGATGAACCCTACACACACATATACACGTACACAATATACTCACCATGGCCGACTCCACTGGGCGCCACGTACGGAGAGATAGGGAGGGAGACGCGGCGTGCACGGCTCTTGAGGAGATGAGGGCAGGGGGGCTGCTGCTGCTTGCCTGTTTCGACAGCAACAATAACAATCTGCATGCGGCGACATGGGGACAAGCTGCCGATATAAAGGCCTGCTCCTTGGTCACTTCGCCGCTTAATATTGTTGCCGCCAGAGCTCCTTTTCTTTTTCCTTTTTCTGCATCGAGTTGGCGCCAGAGTTCGTATCGTACCGTAGGTAGACAGAGTCTTGTAGAATTACTAGTAAATCGCGAATATACGTATTTTTCTTGCGGGGAGATTGCAGATGTATACACTCACTTTTTGCGATGGAACTAGTGTGAAGTGCACTGGACCTGTGGAAGTAGTTGGTCCGGGTCGACCGACACTCACACCCATCCGCTCGATTGCGCGCTGCCGAATGTGGGTCATCAGCCTGGTTGGACATTTTGACCATGAGAGGAGAGGCCAGTGTCGCATTCAGACGTGTGTCACAGGTTTGTGTGGGAGGACGGAATCTTTCTAGAAAACCAGGGAGGGAAGGATGCCGTTTCTCGGGTGCCACGACGCTTGGGCAGATGGACGCTCGCATGTGCCGTGCCATGATTCACTGCTCGCGTTCCTTCGACAATTGTCTCTGGTTATCGCAGGCTCACATCGCAGCAGCAGGATTCCTGCAATTTTTACCGCTCCATGGTTGAAACTGACGCGGCTTTTGTTGCGATCCAAGCTCGGAATCCAGGAGCCGGGGGGGCTGTGAAAACAGCCAAGCAGGCTTTACCTCGCCGATGTCCCCACCGCCCCTTCGCGGAAGTTCCCCGCTGCGGGCACGCGCGCGTGAGGCCAACAATACAAAAGCAGCGGCGACGTGCTGGTTAATTGCCACAGCGGCATGCACCGCACATGCAGATGCTGCGTCGTGTGCCTTGGAGAACACACCGTCG
>NC_057801.1:484743788-484876827 GCF_018294505.1 Triticum aestivum | reverse complement strand
AAGACACCCAGGGCGGCAAGCTTGACTTTTCAGACCACGGACGGAGCAGAGGGGCCAACGAGGAATGCAGCGACGCTAGTACCCGTGGGAACGCACGCGGCTCCCTGCCCCTCCCGCAAGTTAAATCATCCGTCAAGTCTCTCTGGCAATCCGCAGAGCAGAGGTCTGTCTGTCGCCGACGAGGTGGCCGCCAGCGCCAGTGGTCACATGCAGATGCAGTGCAGTCGGTGTGTGGTAGTACTAACGTTGCCGTGTCGTTCCCTCCGCGATGGTGGACTGACTCGTTGTCGATCGGTCGATGTGCGGACGAGGAGTTTGCAAGGAACACGCGCAAGTGCTTCTTGTTTAGAGCAGCTCTAACAGGGCGATCCAAATTCTAAATCGTATGCCTTCGTTCTTTTGAGTAGGCGCGGATAAGAAAGAGGCCCAACGTGCCGATCCAAACCCAAAACACGTCCACGTGGATATATTTTTGGCCTAAAATTACACCTAAAATGTGTCGGCACGGACACGAAGCAGACGCGGCGCGCGCCCCACGGTGTCTGTCGCCGTCCCACTTGGCGGCCACCCAACTACCGCCCGTCCTAATTTATAACGACCACTGACATCGGGCCCATTAGTCAGCCAGTGGAAGCGCCATTTTTTAACCCGCACGGGCGCAGGGGAGGGGGGCGGCCTCATCCACTTCCGTCCACATCTGGGCCTCCACCACGACCTTCCTGCTTCCTCGCCGACGACAACCCAAACCCTAGCCATGGGCCTTTTCGGCAGCGGCAAGGGCAAGGGCACCCTCGGTGCCTCATCCTCCTGTGCCCCTCCTCCTCCTCCTCCGCCGCCGTCCGCCCGCTCAGCAGGTCGGCAGCGTCTGCACATCCCGGTGCACCAAGCGCGGTGGCACTAGGAGTTCAGGCAGCCGCTGCCGTACTCGGACGTCACGCTGCCACACCACTGGCACCTCGATCCGCAGTGGATCCAGGAGTCGGCAGTGCTGCGGGCATAGCGGGCGCACAACGAGGAGGTGCGCAGGCGGCGGGCGCAACTCACGCCGGCGCAGCGGCGCATGCCCGAGTAAGCCGCAGACTCTCCCAATTGGGATGTCAGGTTTGCCCTCGAACACAAGGAGCAATGGCGGCGGGGCGTGCGCCGCCACCACGTCAACCTCCCGCCTCCCTCCTCGTCCAGAGAGAAGAGGAGGAAGTCGAGGCGGCCTACCAGACGGCGCTGGCGGAGGCCTTCGCCAATGAGGGAGTTCTGGACTAAGGAGTCCTCGGGCGTCCGGTCTATTCGATATGGGCCGGACTAAAGGGCCGTGAAGATAGAGGCAGAAGACCATCCCCCGTGTCCGGGTAGGACTCCTATATGCGTGAACGGCAAGATTGGTGTCTGAATATATTATTTCCTTTCCCTGTGAACCGGCTCTGTACAACCTTAGGCCCCTCCGGTGTCTATATAAACCGCAGGGTTTACGCCGTAGAGACAATCATAATATTCATAGGCTAGACAAGCTAGGGGTTTAGCAATTACGATCTCGAGGTAGAGCGGGAAATTTTACACCCCACCCACCACCCACTTAATAGCCACTGTTGAGGATTTAACCGACATGCTAGACTACGCCTCCAAAGACATCGACGGCATGGACGATGGTGTCGACGCCGAACCAGGTCAAAACCCGCCTATTACTGGGCGTTAGACGACCACTTCTACCTACGATGTATACATGGTGGACACACCTGGTAAGAAGGACGACGATGGCACTCATGATCCAGGCAAGGACAAGCCCGTCGATGAACCACCAAAATGTCGGCGTCAGCGGCGCCGCTCACGATCGCGTCGGGCAAAGGATAGCAATACCGACACCAGAGAAAATGACACTCCGGATAATGCCGAAGACCCCGACCACCCCGTTGAACCTACGTCCAAACAGTACGAAAGGAGGAGGGTCAATACAACCCCTAACACATTGATCTCGAAGATTCGGAAGACAGTAACTATTTACCAGCCTCCGAAGAGGATGTGAGCCTCAGTGACGAAGATTTTATCATCCCAAAGGAACCCGACGAACAAGAACGCTTCAAGCGACAGCTCATTGCCACCGCGCGGAGCCTGAAAAAGAAACAACAACAGCTTCAAGCTGAACAGGACATCCTCAACGACACATGGACCAAAGGCCTAGCCGCCGAAGAATATGACCTTGAGCAACCAGTAAAGAGTTACCCCAAGCGCAGGCTGCTGCCACAATTCGACGAAGAAGCTCTCGAGCCAATACCGTCGAAATACAATTATGCTGATCAACCACACCGATCGCCACGTGGACGGGACAAAACAACTCATCACACCGAACATCAGCCCACACCTCCTCGCCGTAGAGGCAAAGAGACAGCGGCCCCGGACTACACATACGACTTATGTCAGGACCTGACCAATAAAGCCGGACATACTAGAACAATCTATGGATCCAGAGGACATGCTCCGGCACGAGATGACGGCCACCAAACCTGGCGCGATGAGCATAATCAAGTTCGGGCCAGCACCGAACACATATGTCATCCGAACACCATCGCAATGTGTTGGGGAATGCAGTAATTTCAAAAATTTCCTACGACCACGCAAGATCTATCTATGTGATGCATAGCAACGAGAGGGGGAGTATATCTTCATACCCTTGAAGATCGCTAAGCGGAAGCGTTTATCAACGCGGTTGATGTAGTCGTACACCTTCACGATCCGTCTCGATCAATTACCGAATGTACGGCACCTCCGCGTTCAGCACACGTTCAGCTTGATGACGTCCTCGCCTTCTTGATCCAGCAAGACGGGCGAAGTAGTAGATGAGTTCCGGCAACACGACGACATGGTGACGGTGCTGGTGAAGAACAATCTTCGCAGGGCTTCGCCTAAGCACTACGGAAACTATGACGGAGGATAAACTAGAGGGGACGGGGTTGCCGGCACACAACTTGGTGTTTCTTGATGTGTCTTGGGTGCTAGCCCTGCCCCTCTATTTATATGTTGAGCCTTGGGGTCGAAACTTGGAGTAAAAGCCTCCACAAAGTCGGTTTCACCCGAAAGGCAAGAGTCCTTCTCGGACTCCAGGGCCAGACACCAGGGTTCCCGGCGTATGGACCCAGATGCCAGGGACCCTAGCGTCTGGCCCCTGGACTCCGCAAAACTTCCTTTTGCGCTTTCCAAAAATCTTATGGGCTTTCCCCTTTGGCCCAAATAAAGTGTTCTCGTACCCAAACATTTTGGGATACATCCCGAACGCCTTCCGGCGAATTCCGAAACCCTTCCGGAGACCAAACACTATTATCCCATATATCAATCTTTATCTTCGGACCATTCCGGAGTTCCTCGTCATGTCCATGATCATATCCGGGACTCCGAACAACATTCAGTCACCAACATACATAACTCATATAATACTATATTGTCAACGAACGTTAAGCGTGCGGACCCTACGGGTTCGAGAACTATGTAGACATGACCGAGACACCTCTCTAGTCAATAACCAATAGCGGAACCTGGATGCCCATATTGGCTCCTACATATTCTACGAAGATCTTTATCGGTCGAACCGCATAACAACATACGTTGTTCCCTTTGTCATCGGTATGTTACTTGCCCGAGATTCGATCGTCGATATCTCAATACCTAGCTCAATCTCGTTACCGGCAAGTATCTTTACTCGTTACGTAATGCATCATCCCGCAACTAACTCACTAGTCACATTGCTTTCAAGGCTTATAGTGATGTGCATTACCGAATGGGCCCGGGGATACCTCTCTGACAATCGGAGTGACAAATCCTAATCTCGATCTATGCCAACTCAACAGTACCATCGGAGACACCTGTAGAGCACCTTTATAATCACCCAGCTATGTTGTGATGTTTGGTAGCACACAAAGTCTTCCTCCGGTATTCGAGAGTTGCATAATCTCATAGTCATAGGAACATGTATAAGTCATGAAGAAAGTAATAGCAACATACTAAACGATCAAGTGCTAAGCTAACGGAATGGGTCAATTCAATCACATAATTCTCTAATGATGTGATCCTGTTAATCAAATGACAACTCATATCTATGGCTAGGAAACTTAACCATGTTTGATTCAGTGAGCTAGTTAAGTAGAGGCATACTAGTGACACTCTGTTTGTCTATGTATTCACACATGTACTAAGTTTCCGGTTAATACAATTCTAGCATGAATAATAAACATTTATCATGAAATAAGGAAATAAATAACAACTTTATTATTGCCTCTAGGGCATATTTCCTTCAGTCTCCCACTTGCACTAGAGTCAATAATTTAGTTCACATCGCTATGTGATTTAACACCAATAGTTCACATCACCATGTGATTAACACCCATAGTTCACATCGCGATGTGACCAACCCTCAAAGTGTTTACTAGAGTCAGTAATCGAGTTCACATCGTCATGTGATTAACACCCAAAGAGTACTTAGGTGTGATCATGTTTTGCTTGTGAGAGTAGTTTAGTCAACGGGTTTGCCACATCCAGATCCGTATGTGTATTTTGCAAATTTCTATATCTACAATGCTCTGCACGGAGCTATTCTAGCTAATAGCTCCCACTTTACATTTGTATCTAGATCGAGACTTAGAGTCATCCAGATCGGTGTCAAAGCTTGCATCGACGTAACTCTTTACGCCGAACTCTTTATCACCTCCATAACTGAGAAATATTTCCTTATTCCACTAAGGATAATTTTGACCGCTGTCCAGTGATCTACTCCTAGATCACTATTGTACCCTCTTCCCAAACTCCCGGCGAGGTACACAATAGGTCTGGTACACATCATAGCATACTTTATAGAACCTATGACTAAGGCATAGGGAATGACTTTTCATTCTCTTTCTATTTTCTGCCATGGTCGGTTTTGAGTCTTACTCAACTTCACACCTTGCAACACAGGCAAGAACTCCTTCTTTGGTTGTTCCATTTTGAAGTACTTCAAAATCTTATCAAGGTATGTACTTATTGAAAAATCTTATCAAGCGTCTTGATCTATCTCTATAGATCTTGATGCTCAATGTGTAAGCAGCTTCAACGAGGTCTTTCTTTGAAAAACTCCTTTCAAACACTCCTTTATGCTTTTCAGAAAATTCAACATTATTTCTGATCAACAATATGTCATTCACATATACTTATCAGAAAGGTTGTAGTGCTCCCACTCACTTTCCTGTAAATACAGGCTTCACCGCAAGTCTGTATAAAACTATATGCTTTGATCAACTTATCAAAGCATATATTCCAACTCCGAGAGGCTTGCACCAGTCCACAAATGGATCGCTAGAGCTTGCACACTTTGTTAGCACCCTTTGGATCGACAAAACCTTCTGGTTGCATCATATACAACTCTTCTTTAAGAAATATCCATTTAAGGAATGCATTTTTTATATCCATTTGCCAGATTTCACAAAATATGGCAATTGCTAACATGATTCAGACGGATTTAATCATCGCTACAGTTGAGAAAATCTCATTGTAGTCAACACCTTGAACTTGTCGAAAAAGCTTTTATGACAAGTCGAGCTTTGTAGATAGTAACACTACTATCAGCGTCCGTCTTCCTCTTGAAGATCCATTTATATTCTATGGCTTGCCGATTATCGGGCAAGTCAACCAAAGTCCACACTTTGTTCTCATACATGGATCCCATCTCAGATTTCATGGCCTCAAGCCATTTCGCGGAATCTAGGCTCATCATCGCTTCCTCATAGTTCGTAGGTTCATCATGGTCTAGTAACATGACTTCCAGAATAGGATTACCATACCACTCTGGTGCGGATTGCACTCTGGAAGACCTACGAGCTTCGATAATAACTTGATCTGAAGTTTTATGGTCATCATCATTAGCTTCCTCACTAATTGGTGTAGGAGTCACTGGAACTGATTTATGTGATGAACTACTTTCCAATTCGGGAGAAGGTACAATTACCTCATCAAGTTCTACTTTCCTCCCACTCACTTCTTTTGAGAGAAACTTCTTCTCCAGAAATGATCTATTTCAGCAACAAAGATTTTGCCTTTGGATCTGTGATAGAAGGTGTACCCAACAATTTCCTTTGGGTATCCTATGAAGACACACTTCTCCGATTTGGGTTCGAGCTTATCAGGTTGAAGCTTTTTCACATAAGCATCGCAGCTCCAAATTTTAAGAAACGATAACTTTGGTTTCTTGCCAAACCACAGTTCATAAGGCGTCGTCTCAACGAATTTCGATGGTGCCCTATTTAACGTGAATGCAACTGTCTCTAATGCATAACGCCAAAACGACAGTGGTAAATTGGAAAGATACATCATAGATCGCACCATATCCAATAAAGTGCGGTTACGATGTTCGGACACACCATTACGCTGTGGTGTTCCATGTGGCGTGAGCTGTGAAACTATTCCACTTTGTTTTAAATGAAGGCCAAACTCGTAACTCAAATATTCTCCTCTACGATCAGATGTAGAAACTTTATTTTTTGTTACGATGATTCTCCACTTCACTCTGAAATTCTTTGAACTTTTCAAATGTTTCAGACTTATGTTTCATTAAGTAGATATAACCATATCTGCTCAAATCATCTGTGAAGGTAAGAAAATAATGATACCCACCACGAGCCTCAATACTCATTGGACCGCATACATTGGTATGTATTATTTCCAGCAAGTCAGTTGCTCGGTCCATTGTTCTGAAGAACAGAGTTTTAGTCATCTTGCCCATAAGGCACGGTTCGCAAGCATCAAATGATTCATAATCAAGTGATTTGAAAAGTCCATCTTTATGGAGTTTCTTCATGCGCTCTACACCGATATGACCTAAACGGCAGTGCCACAAATATGTTGCACTATCATTATCAACTTTGCATCTTTTGGCATCAATATTATGAATATGTGTATCACTATGATCAAGATTCAATAAACCATCAACATTGGGTGTATGACCATAAAAGGTTTTATTCATGTAAATAGAATAACAATTTATTCTCTGTCTTAGATGAATAATCATATCGCAATAAACATGATCCAATCATATTTATGCTCAACGCAAACCCAAATAACATTTATTTAGGTTCAACACTAATCTAGAAAGTATAGGGAGTGTGCGATGATGATCATATCAATCTTGGAACCACTTCCAACACACATCGTCACTTCACCCTCAACTAGTCTCTGTTTATTCTGTAACTCCTGTTTCGAGTTTACTAATCTTAGCAACCGAACAAGCATCAAATACCCAGGGGCTACTATAAACACTAGTAAGGTACACATCGATAACCTGTATATCAAATATACCCTTGTTCACTTTGCCATCTTTTTATCTACCAAATATTCAGGGCATTTCCGCTTCCAGTGACCATTTCCTTTGCAGTATAAGCACTCAGTGTCAGGCTTTGGTCCAGCTTAGAGCTTCTTCACGGGAGTGACAACTTGCTTGTCATTCTACTTGAAGTTCCCTTTCTTTTCCCTTTGCCCTTTTCTTGAAACTAGTGGTCTTGTCAATCATCAACACTTGATGCTCTTTCTTGATTTCTACCTTCGTCGATTTCAACATCACGAAGAGCTCGGGAATCGTTTTCGTCATCCCTTGCATACTATAGTTCATCACGAAGTTCCAGTAACTTGGTGATGGTGACTAGAGAACTCTGTCAATCACTATCTTATCTGGAAGATTAACTCCCACTTGATTCAAGTGATTGTAGTACCCAAACATTCTGAGCATATGCTCACTAGTTGAGCAATTATCCTCCGTCTTTTAGGCAAAGTACTTGTCAAAAGTCTCATACCTGTTGACACGAGCATGAGTCTGAAATACCAATTTCAGCTCTTGGAACATCTCGTATGCTCCGTGATGTTTCAAAAACATTTTTGAAGTCCCGGTTCTAAGCTGTAAAGCATGGTGCACTAAACTATCAAGTAGTCATCATATTGAGCTAGCCAAACGTTCATAACGTCTGCATCTGCTCTTGCAATAGGTCAATCACCTAGCTGTGCATCAAGGACATAATTCTACTGTGCAGCAATGAGGATAAACCTCAGATCACGGACCCAGTCCGCATCATTGCCACTATCATCTTTCAACTTAGTTTTCTCTAGGAACATATAAAATACATAGGGAAACTATAACGCGAGCTATTGATCTACAACATAATTTGCAAAATACTATCAGGACTAAGTTCATGATAAATTAAAGTTCAATTAATCATATTACTTAAGAACTCCCACTTAGATAGACATCCCTCTAGTCATCTAAATGATCACATGATCCAAATCAACTAAACCATGTCCGATCATCACGTGAGATGGAGTAGTTTTCAATGGTGAACATCACTATGTTGATCATATCTACTATATGATTCACGCTCGACCTTTTGGTCTCCAGTGTTCCGAGGCCATATCTGCATATGCTAGGATCGTCAAGTTTAACCCGAGTATTCTGCGTGTGCAAAACTTGCTTGCACCCGTTGTATGTGAACGTATAGCTTATCACACCCGATCATCACGTGGTGTCTCGGCACGATGAACTATAGCAACGATGCATACTCAGGGAGAACACTTGTACCTTCAAATTTAGTAAGGGATCATTTTATAATGCTACCGCCATACTAAGCAAAATAAGATGCATAAAGGGTAAACATCACATGCAATCAAAATATGTGACATGATATGGCCATCATCATCTTGTGCTCATGATCTCCATCACTGAAGCATCATCATGATCTCCAACGTCACCGGCGCGACACCTTGATCTCCATCGTAGCATCGTTGTCGTCTCGCCACCTATTGTTATTACGACTATCGCTACCGCTTAGTGATAAAGTAAAACAATTACATGGCGATTGCATTTCATACAATAAAGCGACAACCATATGGCTCCTGCCAGTTGCCGATAACTTTGTTACAAAACATGACAATCTCATACAACAAATTATATCACATCATGCTTGACCATAGCACATCACAGCAAGCCCTGCAAAAACAAGCTGGACGTCCTCTACTTTGTTGTTGCAAGTTTTACGTGGCTGCTATGGGTTTCTAGCAAGAACCGCTCTTACCTACGCATCAAAACCATAACAATTTTTTGTCAAGTGTGCTATTTTATCCTTCAACAAGGACCGGGCGTAGCCACACTCGATTCAACTAAAGTTGGAGAAACAGACACTCACAAGCCACCTTTGTGCAAAGCACGTCGGTAGAACCAGTCTTGCGTAAGCGTACGCGTAATGTCGGTCTGAGCCGCTTCATCCAACAATATCGCCGAATCAAAGTATGACATGCTGGTAAGCAGTATGACTTGTATCGCCCACAACTCACTTGTGTTCTACTCGTGCATATAACATCTACGCATAAACCTGGCTCGGATGCCACTGTTGTGGAACGTAGTAATTTCAAAACTTTCCTATGATCACGTAATATCTATCTATGTGATGCATAGCAACGAGAGGGGGAGTGTATCTTCATACCCTTGAAGATCGCTAAGCGGAAGCGTTTATCAACGCGGTTGATGTAGTCGTACACCTTCACGATCTGTCCCGATCAAGTACCGAACGTACGGCACCTCCGCGTTCAACACAGGTTCAGCTCAATGACGTCCTTGCCTTCTTGATCCAGCAATACGGGCAAAGTAGTAGATGAGTTCCGACAGCACGACGGCGTGGTGATGGTGTCGGTGAAGAACAGTCTCCGCAGGGCTTCGCCTAAGCACTACAGAAACTATGACGGAGGGTAAACTAGAGGGGATGGGGTTGCCGGCACATGGCTTGGTGTTTCTTGATGTGCCTTGGGTGCTAGCCCTGCCCTTCTATTTATTTGTTGAGCCTTGGGCTCAAAACTTGGAGTAAAAGCCTCCACAAAGTCGGTTTCACCCGAAAGGCAAGAGTCCTTCTCGAACTCCAGGGCCAGACGCCAGGGTTCCCGGCGTCTGGACCCGGACGCCAGGGACCCTGGCGTCTGGCCCCTAGACTCTGCAAAACTACCTTTTGCGCTTTCCAAAAACCTTGTGGGCTTTCCCCTTTGGCCCAAATAAAGTGTTCTCGTACCCAAACATTTCGGGAAACATCCGGAACCCCTTCCGGTGAATTCCAGAACCCTTTCGGAGACCAAACACTATTATCCCATATATCAATCTTTATCTCCGGGCCATTCCGGAGTTCCGTCATGTACGTGATCATATCAGGGACTCCGAACAACATTCGGTCACCAACATACATAACTCATATAATACTACATCGTCAACGAACGTTAAGCGTGCGGACCCTACGGGTTCGAGAACTATGTAGACATGACCGAGACACCTCTCTGGTCAATAACCAATAGCGGAACCTGGATGCCCATATTGGCTTCTACATATTCTACGAAGATCTTTATCGGTCGAACCGCATAACAACATACGTTGTTCCCTTTGTCATCGGTATGTTACTTGCCCGAGATTCGATCACCGATATCTCAATACCTAGCTCAATCTCGTTACCGGCAAGTCTCTTTACTCGTTACGTAATGCATCATCTCGCAACTAACTCATAAGTCACATTGCTTGCAAGGCTTATAGTGATGTGCATTACCGAGAGGGCCCAGAGATACCTCTCGGACAATCAGAGTGAAAAATCCTAATCTCGATCTATGCCAATTCAACACGTACCATCGGAGACACCTGTAGAGCACCTTTATAATCACCCAGTTACATTGTGATGTTTGGTAGCACACAAAGTGTTCCTCCGGTATTCGGGAGTTGCATAATCTCATAGTCATAGGAACATGTATAAGTCATGAAGAAAGCAACAGCAACATACTAAACGATCAAGTGCTAAGCTAACGGAATGGGTCAAGTCAATCACATCATTCTCTAATGATGTGATCCCGTTAATCAAATGATAACTCATGTCTATGGCTAGGAAACTTAATCATCTTTGATTCAACGAGCTAGTCAAGTAGGGGCATACTAGTGACACTCTGTTTGTCTATGTATTCACACATGTACTAAGTTTCCGGTTAATACAGTTCTAGCATGACTAATAAACATTTATCATGAAATAAGGAAATAAATAATAACTTTATTATTGCCTCTAGGGCATATTTCCTTCACAATGTCGCCAGGTATAGAGGTGTCGCACACCCTATGTGCTTTACCGATGAAGTAATGCAGCACCAGTTTCCAGAAGGGTTCAAACCCGTGAACATCGATCAGTACTATGGAATGACAGACCCTGCCGTATGAATTGAGGATTTTCTTATCCGCATTCACATAGCTCATGAAGTTGACCTCCACGCCATTAAACACCTTCCCCTAAAGTTGAAGGGACCAACACGGCACTGGTTGAATAGCCTCCCAGAGAACTCCATTGGGAGCTGGGAAGATTTGGAAAATGCTTTCCGGGCCAACTTTCAGGGCACTTATGTCCGTCCACTGGATGTTGACGACCTAAGTCACATAGTCCAGCAGCCTGGAGAGTCAGCTCGCAAACTTTGGAATCGGTTCCTCATTAAAAAGAACCAAATCGTGGACTGTTCAGACGCCGAAGCCTTTGCGGCCTTCAAGCATAGTGTCTGTGATGAATGGCTTGCCCGACACCTCGGACAGGAAAAGCCAAAAACCATGGAAACCCTTACAACACTTATGAAACGCTTCTGTGCGGGCAAAGATAGCTGGCTAGCTCGTAGAAGCAACAGTTCCAGCGACCCTGGCACTTTTGAGGCCAGGGACAGAAATGGCAAACCACACCGCAATAAAAACAAGCGCCGGAACAGTAACAACGACACAGAAGACACGACAGTCAACGCCGGATTTAGTGGTTCCAAACCCGGTCAACAGAAGAAATCTTTCAAGGGTAATAGAGACGGCCCATCCAATTTGGACAAAATCTTCAAGAGGCCTTGTTAGATTCATGGCACCCCCAACAAGCCTGCCAATCACACTAATAGAAATTGCTGGGTTTTCAAACAAGCCGGTAAGTTAAATACCGAACATAAGGGGAAAGGACCTCCAAGCGAGGACGATGATGAGCCTCGTCAACCGAACACTGGGGGTCAGAAGCAGTTTCCCCCCGAGGTGAAAACGGTGGACATGATTTATGTAACCCACATCCCCAAGAGGGAGCGCAAGCGTGCACTAAGGGACGTCTACGCCGTAGAGCCCGTCGCCCCAAAATTTAACCCATGGTCGGCTTGTCCGATCACCTTTGATCGCAGGGACCACCCAACCAGTATCCTTCACAGAGGTTTGGCTGCCCTGGTACACGATCCTATCATCGACGGATACCACCTCACTATAGTCCTTATGGACGGCGACATCAGTCTTAATTTGATATACCAAGACACTGTCCATAAAATGGGTATCGACCCGTCAAGAATCAAGCCTAGTAAGACTACCTTCAAAGGAGTGATACCCGATGTGGAGGCCCGTTGCACGGGCTCCTTAACATTGGAAGCGGTATTCGGCTCTCTAGACAATTTTTGAAGCAAAGAATTGATCTTCGACATCATCCCCTTCCGCAGTGGTTATCACACATTGCTCAGACGAACTGCTTTCACCCGCTTTAACGCAGTCCTACACTACGCTTATTTGAAGCTCAAAATGTCCAGACCACATGGCATCATCACAGTCAATGGAAATATGGAGCGCTCCCTCCGTACCAAAGAGCACACCGTGGCCCTAGAAGCTGAGGTGCATGGCGGCCTCATCAAGCTAAACAATTTATCGGCCATCAAGACCAATGACATCGCTAAATGAGTCCGGTCCACATCTCATTGCGATAGCTCGATGGACCCGGACCTCAAATAGCAGTTCGGCCTCTGTTGATTGCCCCATAAGGTTGTGTTATATGTACCGCGCGTACATAACTACGCACTTGAAATACCTTGGGCAATGCCGGAGGTATACTGCAGAGAATGTCCATAGTGCGGCTCGACCCTATCCGGACCTTACATATTTTTTCTTACTGCAGGTTCATTAGAAAACCTACCGGCTGTACGGTTGCATGAGGGCTCCTTCCCAGGCCCCTCTTTCTCTTTTTTGCAGACAACCACCTAATCTTCCTCTTAAAGGATTCACTACCAAGGAGAAACGGCGCACACGTGTGGCAGGGCACCACTGGGATCTTCAAACCGCTACTTTTAGGCCCTGTGTTAACCTTTCCTTATGTAAATTTTTGGCATGTAATATGACCATAATATTCATGGCATTATCTGTTGAACCGTGTCTCGACGTATTAATCAGGATATAAAGGAAGCAGATGATCACCACTTTTGGTCGGTACTTATGTTATATTATCATCTGTATTCCCTCCCTACCTCAGAGTGACGCACGTGCTTTAGTCCGGACTTAACGTAGGGTGTTGTATTTGGCCTTGCACATTCCAAAGTCTGAACACCTATAGGGAGCTCTTCAGCGTCCTGCATATTGCATTATATGCATCAACTCCGAATCATGTCTTGGGTCTATAGTTGGGTTGCCTGGCTCCTATGCTTACCACCTTATGTTCTGCCTGTTCGGATAAGGTAGTAAAGGGAAAACTATTGCGATTGTATTTCTGGTTCATCCGGTCAAGTACCTCAGTAGAGAAAGCCGAAAACTGACTGTCATGATAAGCGAGCGCTGGTCAGCGATCCGGTGACTTAGTGTTATACTACAAATTGTTAGCGATTCTTGTCATGTCATACGAGGGGCTGGGCTTCGACCAGCCGCGTTGCACCGTAATCCGGATAGCCGCACACGCAATAGGGGCTAGTACTTAGCCCCACCGATAGACTCCTATGGCCAAGTGAAGGTACTAAAGCCGAATAGTCTGATTGCCTGGTTCACTCTGCGGACGCCTCCTTTATGGACCAAGACGTTGGATAATGTGCAGTTACGCGTTACATAGAATACCCCGATAACATTTACCTGGGGGCAGAAGCCGAGGACTGGAAAACTTTCAGAAATATAAACGTTGGCACACGAGGATAAATTAACAAAAACAAAAGGCGCAATCATAGTACAGACCCATTGTTGGGGAACGTTGCAGAAAATTAAAATTTTTCCTACGGTTTCACCAAGATCCATCTATGAGTTCATCTAAGCAATGAGTCAAGGGAGAGAGTTTGCATCTACATACCACTTGTAGATCGCGTGCGGAAGCTTGCAAGGTGATGATGTAGTCGTACTCGACATGATTCGAATCACCGATGACCAAGTGCTGAACGGACAGCACCTCCGCGTTCAACACACGTACGGGACGGGAGACGTCTCCTCCTTCTTGATCCAGCAAGGGGGAAGGAGAGGTTGAGGAAGACAGCTCCACCGGCAGTACGACGGCGTGGTGATGGTGGAGAGGCAGTACTCCGACAGGGCTTCGCCAAGCACACAACGGAGGAGGAGAGGTGTTGGGGAGGGGAGGGCTGCGCCTTGGAGGGTGGTGCGGCTGCCCTCCCCTCACCCCTCTATTTATAGGGGGAAGGGAGAAGGGGGACGGCCCCCTAGAACCCATCTAGGGGGGGGGGTGCGGCGGCCTAGGGGAGAGGGGAGAGGGTGGCTTGCCCCCCAAGCCAAGGGGGGCGCCCCCTCTAGGGTTCCCCCCTCAACCCTAGGCGCATGGGCCCAAGGGAGGGGGGTGCGACCAGCCCACCAGGGGCTGGCTCCCTGCCCCACGCAGCCCATGTGGCCCCCCGGGAGGGGTGGCCCCTCCCGGTGGACCCCCGGAACCCTTCTGGTGGCCCCGGTACAATACCGGTATGACCCCGAAACTTCCCGGTGTCCGTTTGACAACTTCCCATATATAAATCTTTACCTCCGGACCCTTCCGGATCTCCTCGTGACTCCAGGATCCCATACGGGACTCCGAACAACATTCGGTAGTCACATACTAGTCTTCCTAATAACCCTAGCGTCACCGAACCTTAAGTGTGTAGACCCTATGGGTTCGGGAGACATGCAGACATGACCGAGATGCTCTCAGTCAATAACCAACAACGGGATCTAGATACCCATGATGGCTCCCACATGCTCCTCGATGTTGTCATCAGATGAACCACGATGTCGAGGATTCGATCAAACCCTGTATGCAATTCCCTTTGTCAATCGGTACGTTACTTGCCCGAGACTCGATCGTCGGTATCCCAATACCTTGTTCAGTCTCGTTACCGGCAAGTCACTTTACTCGTACCGTAATGCATGATCCCGTGTCGAACACCTTGGTCATATTGAGCTCATTATGATGATGCATTACCGAGTGGGCCCAGAGATACCTCTCCGTCATACGGAGTGACAAATCCCAGTCTCGATCCGTGTCAACCCAACAGCTACTTTCGGAGATACCTGTAATTCACCTTTATAGTCACCCAGTTACGTTGTGACGTTTGATACACCCAAGGCACTCTTACGGTATCCGGGAGTTACACGATCTCATGGTCGAAGGAAGAGATACTTGACACTGGCAAAGCTCTAGCAAAACGAACTACACGATCTTTTATGCTATGCTTAGGATTGGGTCTTGTCCATCACATCATTCTCCTAATGATGTGATCCCGTTATCAACGACATCCAATGTCCATAGTCAGGAAACCATGACTATCTGTTGATCACAACGAGCTGGTCAACTAGAGGCTCACCAGGGACATATTGTGGTCTAAGTATTCACACGTGTATTACGATTTCCGGATAATACAGTTATAGCATGAATAAAAGACATTTATCATGAACTTTGAAATATAATAATACTTTTATTATTGCCTCTAGGGCATGTTTCCAACAGTCTCCCACTTGCACTAGAGTCACCAATCTAGTTACATTGTGATGAATCGAACACCCATAGAGTTCTGGTGTTGATCATGTTTTGCACGCGAGAGAGGTTTAGTCAGCGGATCTACGACATTCAGATCCGTGTGCACTTTGCAAATCTCTATGTCTCCATCTTGAACATTTTCACGGATGGAGTTGAAACGACGCTTGATGTGCCTGGTCTTCTTGTGAAACCTGGGCTCCTTGGCGAGGGCAATAGCTCCAGTGTTGTCACAGAAAAGTTTGATCGGCCCCGACGCATTGGGTATGACTCCTAGGTCGGTGATGAACTCCTTCACCCAAATCGCTTCATGCGCTGCCTCCGAGGCTGCCATGTACTCTGCTTCACACGTAGATCCCGCCACGACGCTCTGCTTGCAGCTGCACCAGCTTACTGCTCCACCATTCAACATATACACGTATCCGGTTTGTGACTTAGAGTCATCCAGATCTGAGTCGAAGCTAGCGTCGACGTAACCCTTTACGACGAGCTCTTTGTCTCTTCCATAAACGAGAAACATGTCCTTCGTCCTTTTCAGGTACTTCAGGATATTCTTGACCGCTGTCCAGTGTTCCTTGCCGGGATTACTTTGGTATCTTGCTACCAAACTTACGGCAAGGTTTACATCGGGTCTGGTACACAGCATGGCATACATAATAGATCCTATGGCTGAAGCATAGGGGATGCACTCATCTCTTCTTTATCTTTTGCCGTGGTCGGTGACTGAGCCGAGCTCAATCTCACACCTTGTAACATAGGCAAGAACCCCTTCTTGGACTGATCCATTTTGAACCTCTTCAAAATCTTATCAAGGTATGTGCTTTGTGAAAGACCTATGAGGCGTCTCGATCTATCTCTATAGATCTTGATGCCTAATATATAAGCAGCTTCTCCAAGGTCCTTCATTGAAAAACACTTATTCAAGTAGGCCTTAATGCTGTCCAGAAATTCTATATTATTTCCCATCAAGAGTATGTCATCTACATATAATATGAGAAATGCTACAGAGCTCCCACTCACTTTCTTGTAAACGCAGGCTTCTCCATAAGTCTGCATAAACCCAAACGCTTTGATCATCTCATCAAAGCGAATGTTCCAACTCCGAGATGCTTGCACCAGTCCATAAATGGATCGCTGGAGCTTGCATACTTTGTTAGCGTTCCGAGGATCGACAAAACCTTCCGGCTGCATCATATACAGTTCTTCCTTAAGATGTCCGTTAAGGAATGCCATTTTGACGTCCATTTGCCATATCTCATAATCATAGTATGCGGCAATTGCTAACATGATTCGGACGGACTTCAGCTTCGCTACGGGAGAGAAAGTCTCGTCGTAGTCAATCCCTTGAACTTGTCGATAACCCTTAGCGACAAGTCGAGCCTTATAGATGGTAACATTACCATCCGCGTCCGTCTTCTTCTTAAAGATCCATTTGTTTTCTATCGCTCGCCGATCATCGGGCAAGTCTGTCAAAGTCCATACTTTGTTTTCATACATGGATTCTATCTCGGATTTCATGGCTTCAAGCCATTTGTTGGAATCCGGGCCCGCCATCGCTTCTTCATAGTTCGAAGGTTCATTGTTGTCTAACAACATGATTTCCAGGACAGGGTTGCCGTACCACTCTGGTGCGGAACGTGTCCTTGTGGACCTACGAAGTTCAGCAGTAACTTGATCCGAAGTACCTTGATCATCATCATTGTTTTCCTCTTCAGTTGGTGTGGGCATCACAGGAACGGTTTCCTGCGCTGCGCCACTTTCCCGCTCAAGAGGTAGTACTTCATCGAGTTCTACTTTCCTCCCACTTACTTCTTTCGAGAGAAACTCTTTTTCCAGAAAGCATCCGTTCTTGGCAACAAAGATCTTGCCTTCGGATCTTAAGTAGAAGGTATACCCTACAGTTTCCTTAGGGTATCCTATGAATACGCATTTTTCCGACTTGGGTTCGAGCTTTTCAGGTTGAAGTTTCTTGACATAAGCATCGCATCCCCAAACTTTTAGAAACGACAGCTTAGGTTTCTTTCCAAACCATAATTCATACAGTGTCGTCTCAACGGATTTAGACGGTGCCCTATTTAAAGTGAATGTAGCTCTCTCTAGAGCGTATCCCCAAAATGATAGCGGTAAATCGGTAAGAGACATCATAGACCGCACCATATCCAATAGGGTGCGATTACGACGTTCGGACACACCGTTTCACTGAGGTGTTCCAGGCGGCGTGAGCTGTGAAACGATTCCACATTTCCTTAAGTGTGTACCAAATTCGTGACTTAAGTATTCTCCTCCACGATCTGATCGTAAGAATTTTATCTTTCAGTCACGTTGATTCTCTACCTCATTCTGAAATTCCTTGAACTTTTCAAAGGTCTCAGACTTGTGTTTCATTAAGTAGACATACCCATATCTACTCAAGTCATCAGTGAGAGTGAGAACATAACGATATCCTCCGCGAGCCTCAACGCTCATTGGACCGAACACATCGGTATGTATGATTTCCAACAAGTTGGTTGCTCGCTCCATTGTTCCGGAGAACGGAGTCTTGGTCATTTTGCCCAAAAGGCATGGTTCGCACGTGTCAAACGATTCATAATCAAGAGACTCTAAAAGTCCATCGGCATGGAGCTTCTTCATGCGCTTGACACCAATGTGACCAAGGCGGCAGTGCCACAAGTATGTGGGACTATCGTTATCAACTTTAAATCTTTTGGCATCTACACTATGAACATGTGTAATATTACGCTCGAGATTCATTAAGAATAAACCATTGACCATCGAAGCATGACCATAAAACATATCTCTCATATAAATCGAACAACCATTATTCTCAGACTTAAATGAGTAGCCATCTCGTATTAAACGAGATCCAGATACAATGTTCATGCTCAAACTTGGCACTAAATAACAATTATTAAGGTTCAAAACTAATCCCGTAGGTAAATGTAGAGGCAGCGTGCCGACGGCGATCACATCGACTCTGGAACCATTCCCGATGCGCATCGTCACCTCGTCCTTCGCCAGTCTCCGTTTATTCCGCAGCTCCTGCTATGAGTTACAAATATGAGCAACGGCACCGGTATCAAATACCTAGGAGTTACTACGAGTACTGGTAAGGTACACATCAATCACATGTATATCAAATATACCTTTGGTGTTGCCGGCCTTCTTATCCGCTAAGTATTTGGGGCAGTTCCGCTTCCAGTGACCCTTCCCTTTGCAATAAAAGCACTCAGTCTCAAGCTTAGGTCCATTCTTTGACTTCTTCCCGGTAACTGGCTTACCAGGCGCGGCAACATCTTTGCCGTCTTTCTTGAAGTTCTTCTTACCCTTTCCCTTCTTGAACTTAGTGGTCTTATTGACCATCAACACTTGATGTTCTTTCTTGATTTCAGCCTCTGCTGACTTCAGCATCGAGAACACTTCAGGAATGGTCTTTTCCATCCCCTGCATGTTGTAGTTCATCACAAAGCTCTTGTAGCTTGGTGGGAGCGACTGGAGGATTCTGTCAATGACCGCCTCATCTGGGAGGTTAATGTTTAGCTGGGTCATACGGTTGTGCAACCCAGACATCTTCAGGATGTGCTCACTGACAGAACTGTTTTCCTCCATCTTACAACTGTAGAACTTGTCGGAGACATCATATCTCTCGACCCGGGCATGAGCTTGAAAAACTAGTTTCAGCTCTTCGAACATCTCATATGCTCCGTGATGCTCAAAACGCTTTTGGAGCCCCGGTTCTAAGCTGTAAAGCATGCCGCACTGAACGAGGGAGTAATCATCAGCGCGAGTTTGCCAAGCATTCATAATGTCTTGGTTCTCTGGGACGGGAGCATCACCTAGCGGTCCTTCTAGGACATATTGTTTCCTGGCAGCTATGAGGATGATCCTCAGGTTCCGGACCCAGTCCGTATAGTTGCTGCCATCATCTTTCAGCTTGGTTTTCTCTAGGAACGCGTTGAAGTTCATGTTGACATTAGCGTTGGCCATTGATCTACAAGACATATTTGCAAAGGTTTTAGACTAAGTTCATGATAATAAAGTTCTAATCAAATTATGAACTCCCACTTAGATTAGACAGCCCTCTAGTCATCTAAGTGTCACACGATCCGAGTCGACTAGCCCGTGTCCGATCATCACGTGAGACGGACTAGTCATCGTCGGTGAACATTCTCATGTTGATCGTATCTTCCATACGATTCGTGTTCGACCTTTCGGTCTCCGTGTTCCGAGGCCATGTCTGCACATGCTAGGCTCGTCAAGTTAACCCTAAGTGTTTTCGCTGTGTAAAACTGTCTTACACCCGTTGTATGTGAATGTAAGAATCCATCACACCCGATCATCACGTGGTGCTTAGAAGCGACGAACTGTAGCAACGGTGCACAGTTAGGGGAGAACACTTCTTGAAATTTTTGTAAGGGATCATCTTATTTACTACCATCGTCCTAAGTAAACAAGATGCATAAACATAATAAACATCACATGCAATTATATAGTTGTGACATGATATGGCCAATATCATATAGCTCCATTGATCTTCATCTTCAGGGCTCCATGATCATCTTGTCACCGGCTTGACACCATGATCTCCATCATCATGATCTCCATCATCGTGTCTTCATGAAGTTGTCACGCCAACGACTACTTCTACTTCTATGGCTAACGCGTTTAGCAATAAAGTAAAGTGAGTTACATGGCGTTCTTCAATGACACGCAGGTCATACAGAAAATAAAGACAACTCCTATGGCTCCTGCCAGTTGTCATACTCATCGACATGCAAGTCGTGAATCCTATTACAAAGAACATGATCTCATACATCACAATTCATCATTCATCACAACTTCTGGCCATATCACATCACATGATCAATCGCTGCAAAAACAAGTTAGACGTCCTCTAATTGTTGTTGCATCTTTTACGTGGCTGCAATTGGGTTCTAGCAAGAACGCTTTCTTACCTACGAATCACCACAACGTGATTTTGTCAACTTCTATTTACCCTTCATAAGGGCTCTGTTCATCGATTCCGCTCCAACTAAAGTGGGAGAGACAGACACCCGCCAGCCACCTTATGCAACTAGTGCATGTCAGTCGGTGGAACCGGTCTCACGTAAGCGTACGTGTAAGGTTGGTCCGGGCCGCTTCATCCCACAATACCGTTGAGCAAGAAAAGACTAGTAGAGGCAAGTAAGATGACAAAATCCACGCCCACAACAAAATTGTGTTCTACTCGTGCAAAGAGAACTACGCATAGACCTAGCTCATGATGCCACTGTTGGCGAACGTTGCAGAAAATTAAAATTTTTCCTACGGTTTCACCAAGATCCATCTATGAGTTCATCTAAGCAACGAGTCAAGGGAGAGAGTTTGCATCTACATACCACTTCTAGATCGCGTGCGGAAGCTTGCAAGGTGATGATGTAGTCGTACTCGGCATGATTCGAATCACCGATGACCAAGTGCTGAACGGACAGCACCTCCGCGTTCAACACACGTACGGGACGGGAGACGTCTCCTCCTTCTTGATCCAGCAAGGGGGAAGGAGAGGTTGAGGAAGACAGCTCCACCGGCAGCACGATGGCGTGGTGATGGTGGAGAGGCAGTACTCCGACAGGGCTTCGCCAAGCACACAACGGAGGAGGAGAGGTGTTGGGGAGGGGAGGGCTGCGCCTTGGAGGGTGGTGCGGCTGCCCTCCCCTCACCCCTCTATTTATAGGGGGAAGGGAGAAGGGGGCCGCCCCCCTAGAACCCATCTAGGGGGGTGCGGCGGCCTAGGGGAGAGGGGAGAGGGTGGCTTGCCCCCCAAGCCAAGGGGGGCGCCCCCTCTAGGGTTCCCCCCTCAACCCTAGGCGCATGGGCCCAAGGGAGGGGGGTGCGGCCTGCCCACCAGGGGCTGGCTCCCTGCCCCACGCAGCCCATGTGGCCCCCCGGGAGGGGTGGCCCCTCCCGGTGGACCCCCGGAACCCTTCTGGTGGCCCCGGTACAATACCGGTATGACCCCGAAACTTCCCGGTGTCCGTTTGACAACTTCCCATATATAAATCTTTACCTCCGGACCCTTCCGGATCTCCTCGTGACGTCCAGGATCCCATCCGGGACTCCGAACAACATTCGGTAGTCGCATACTAGTCTTCCTAATAACCCTAGCGTCACCGAACCTTAAGTGTGTAGACCCTACGGGTTCGGGAGACATGCAGACATGACCGAGACGCTCTCAGTCAATAACCAATAGCAGGATCTGGATACCCATGATGGCTCCCACATGCTCCTCGATGTTGTCATCGGATGAACCACGATGTCGAGGATTCGATCAAACCCTGTATGCAATTCCCTTTGTCAATCGGTACGTTACTTGCCCGAGACTCGATCGTCGGTATCCCAATACCTTGTTCAGTCTCGTTACCGGCAAGTCACTTTACTCGTACCGTAATGCATGATCCCGTGTCCAACACCTTGGTCACATTGAGCTCATTATGATGATGCATTACCGAGTGGGCCCAGAGATACCTCTCCGTCATACGGAGTGACAAATCCCAGTCTCGATCCGTGTCAACCCAACAGCTACTTTCGGAGATACCTGTAATGCACCTTTATAGTCACCCAGTTACGTTGTGACGTTTGATACACCCAAGGCACTCTTACGGTATCCGGGAGTTACACGATCTCATGGTCGAAGGAAGAGATACTTGACACTGGCAAAGCTCTAGCAAAACGAACTACACGATCTTTTATGCTATGCTTAGGATTGGGTCTTGTCCATCACATCATTCTCCTAATGATGTGATCCCGTTATCAACGACATCCAATGTCCATAGTCAGGAAACCATGACTATCTGTTGATCACAACGAGCTGGTCAACTAGAGGCTCACCAGGGACATATTGTGGTCTAAGTATTCACACGTGTATTACGATTTCCGGATAATACAGTTATAGCATGAATAAAAGACATTTATCATGAACTTTGAAATATAATAATACTTTTATTATTGCCTCTAGGGCATATTTCCAACACCCATAACATAGTTTTTACAACCCGGATATATCTAATCAAACACGACATCCTTTGAACATTGGCCATCTACTATGCGGGCTCCTTCTTGGATGCCGTCAAAGTACCTCTCCGACTTCCGAATGATCTTTGCCTTCAGGCGGACCTGCGCTGGCCACTTCGGTGGCCTTCATCTTCGCCCATTGCGTCTTGACACGGGCGAAGACCATCCGGGCACCTTCTATGCAGGCCGAACGCTTTATAGCATCGATCTGAGGCCGTGCATCGACAAACCGCTTCACAAGGCCGTAGTAGCTGCTGGGATTGGGATCAGCTGGCCAAAGCTGGACTATTAGATCCTTCATGGCCACGCCGGCCACCCTATGCAGCTCCGTCATCTCCTTCACCTGGTCGCTTAGAGGCATCGGATGCTCCGGCGCGAGATACTGCGACCAGAACAGCTTCTCAGTTGAGCTCCCCTCCTGGGCTCGAAAATATTGCACGGCAACGGCAACGCTCCTCGGAAGATCCGCAAATGCGCCTGGAGCACTCCAAACTCAGGTAATCAAGATGTACCTCTTACTTCCAAACTTACTTTGCAAAAGAAAGGCCTTACCAGCCGCTATCTGCCACGCCTGCTGGATCTCCTCGCGAGCACTCTGGGACTCGATCCAGGCCTCTTTGGCATCCTGGAGAGCCTTGGCAAGTTCGGACGCTTAGTCTAAAGTCTTCTGCTCCAAGGACTTGCACTTGTCGATGGCGTCCTTCAGCTCTAGCTCGACTTCGGCAATCCGAGCTTCATGTTGGCGGTGGGCAATCTGCTCCACCTTCAGCTCCCAGCCGCTTTATTAGCGGCTGCCTTGTTCGCCTCCGCCTCCTTCTTGGCTTGGGCAAGCGCACTTTTGAGGGACTCGACCTCAACTGCGCCAACTATGATCATAATCATAAAATAACATGAGTTAAAAGACTCACCATAGATATCACTTCTGATATTAAAGTGAATTCCTTCTTTGAAACTTCCGCATACCTTGCGTTTCCTCAAACCGCTTGTTAATGCGGTCGAGCTCCTCATTGGCCACTTGAAGCTTCTGATTGAGCTCGGAAACCTCTGCGGCATGGGCAGTAGCCACCAACATGGATGCTTGTTACACAATTAGCATAGTATATTAATGTCTGAATTATTATAGGGATCCTCTATCCGGATTGTCCTAATCTGGACAGAGTCTCAGAGGCTACTGTCTAGACACAGGTTCATCCTTTCATATGAAAAGTTTTTTAGAGTAGTACGTCGCATACCTCAAAGCCCGTCAGTAGGCTGCAGAAGGCTTCATTCGGTCCACTTTTTGCAGACTAAACCTTTTCCATAACCGCACCCATCGGGGTGCGGTGCTTCTCCATGACGGAAGCACTTTGCAGTGCTTCCTCCAGAGCATGAGCCACCTCCAGGTTAACGGAGGCTGCTGATGGAGTTGTTGCTCCTCCCCCTCTCTCGAAGGGGGCTGCATACCCAACCCCGGAGCCGCGATGGTCTCCGGAATGGTGTTCCGCGTGGGCCCAGACTGATGTGGCTCCCCACCATTGGTTGTCATGGGGGTCGCCTCCCCCAGGTCTTTGGCGACCGAGGTGTTAACCTCAGGCACCTTCTCGACGGCCTCGTCCGCCCCTCCTCGCCCAGGAGAAGTCCTTTAGGACAACACCTCAGTGTCCTCCATGGCAGTAGGCGAGGGGGCACGTGGTGGCATGTCGCTCTCCTCCTACTCAGGTGGCAGGGAGTTCCCTTCCGACATGGGAGTGTGCGAAATCTCGCGGGGAGGGCTGAAAGGCAGATAACAATATAACTTACATAATAGAGGCAGGTAAGCTGAAGACGAACAATAAGGATATGAATACTTACGATTCGGCCACGGGCTTCACCCTGGGAGGTTTCTTGGGGATGTGTTCGTACTCTGAGTCCGAACTGTCCGAGAGGGTTATCTTCCCTCTCTTCGGCACCATCCCCTTCGGGTCTTTGAAGGCAGTCCTCTTCTTCGTCCTCCCTTGCGAGGGGAGTCGCTTTCCACCACCACCACCTTCTCCTCCTCTTCCTCGTCTCCCTCATGGGAGGAGGGGATTTCGGTCTCTCCGGACACAGTGTCCGAAGGACCTCTACGGCGGGGGCCTGGCCTCCTTGCCCTTCTTCTCCGGTGCCTGATAGGGCATTGGGACCAGCATCTCTGTCAACTGGGGAGTGGTTGGATCCTTTGGCAGCGGAGTCGAACAATCGATCCACTCCGCCTTTGCTGTCCAGCCCTGTGTAGAAAATAGGTGATAAGATCTTTATTGAAACATCAACTGAATAGGACTTCAGAAAAACTAATGATTACCTCTGAGGCCGGATTCTCGATGTCGAGTTCGTTGTCCTCGGTCTTCATGGGCCAGTTCTTCTGGGCCTTGAAGAGAAGCTTCCATATTTCTTCATGCGTAGTGCCGAAGAAGCGCTTCAGGGTCCACGGCTCCTCCGGATTGAACTCCCACATGGGGGAGGCCCGGCGTTGGCAGGGAAGGACACAACAGAAGAGCGTGATCTGCACCACATTAGTGAGGCCGATGTTCGTGCCCAGCACATTGGTGATGCGCTTCTACAGCATCTTCACCTCCGTCTGGGACCCCCAATCAATGCCCTTAGCGGTCCACGAGGTAAGTCTCATAGGGAGTCCGGATATGAACTCAGGAATGGCCACCCAGTTGGCACGACAGGGTTCGGTGATGTAGAACCACTCCTGCTGCCACACCTTGACAGTCTCGATGAATGCCCCTTTGGGCCATGTTGTTGGGGAACGCGGTAATTTCAAATTTTTCCTACGATCACGCAAGATCTATCTTGGTGATGGATAGCGACGAGAGGGGAGAGTGTGTCCACGTACCCTCGTAGACCAAAAGCGGAAGCGTTTCAATAACGCGGTTGATGTAGTCGAACGTCTTCACTATCCAACCGATCCAAGTACCGAACGTATGGCACCTTCACATTCAGCACACGTTCAGCTCGATGACGTCCCTCGTGCTATTGATCCAGTTGAAGACAAGGGTGAGTTCCGTCAGCATGACGGCATGGTGACGGTGATGATGATGCTACCGACGCAGGGCTTCGCCTAAGCACTGTGATGGTTGATCGAGGTGTGTAATTATACGTCCATTTTGCATCATGTTTTCTTACTGTTGTTTATAATGTTTGTATCCATAATAATGCTTTTTGGAGTAATTCGAATGCCTTTTCTCTCATAATTTGCAAGGTACACACTAAGAGGGAGAATTTTGGCAGCTGGAAATCTGGACGTGAAAAAGCTACGTCAGGCTACCTATTCTGCACAACTCCAAACAAGTTGAACCTCCACAGAGAATTTTTATGGATTATTTAAGAAATACTGGAGCAAATATCTACCAGAGGGCCCCCACCAGGTGGGCACAACTCACCTGGGCGCGCTAGGGAGCCCAGGCGCGCCCTGGTGGGTTATGCCCTCCTCGGCTCACCTCCGGTGCCCATAGTCGGTGTCAAAACCGGCGGATCTCGGGTAGGGGGCCCAAACTGTGCGTCTAAGGCTAATGGTAATAGGAGGCGGGGGACACAATGTTTACCCAGGTTCGGGCCCTCTCTATGGAGGTAATACCCTACTTCCTGCTTGATTGATCTAGATGAATATGGGTATTACAAGAGTTGATCTACCACGAGATCGTAATGGCTAAACCTTAGAAGTCTAGCCTATGAGATTATGATTGTTGTCCTCCCTACAGACTAAACCCTTCGGTTTATATAGACACCAGCAGGGGACTAGGGTTACACAAAGTCGGTTACAAAGAAAGGAATCTACATATCCGAATCACCAAGCTTGCCATCCACGCAAAGGAGAGTCCCATCCAGACACGAGACGAAGTCTTCTGTCTTGTATCTTCATAGCCCAAAAGTCCGGCCCATGTATATAGTCCGGCTATCCAAGGACCCCTTAATCCAGGCCTCCTCAGTAGTCCCTGAACCAGGCTTCAATGACGATGAGTCCGGCGCGCAGTTTGTTTTCAGCATTGCAACGCAGGTTCCTTCCCGGAATACTTCAAAGTAGATTTTGAACACAAGAATCGCGTCCGGCTCTGCAAAACAGATTCCACATACCATCGTAGAGAGTATAATATCCCATGAGTCCAATCCACTGACAACTTTTGTAGCATGACATTACATCATCACCCGGCCTTGATTTTGAATTGTTTTCTAGCCTGCCACTCCATGTTTTGAGAGGCTGTTTCTATTGGCACGTCATGTCAAAGAAGATATCATGTCCCCTTATTGCGGGATTTTCATCAACACGGGCATGGGTAACCCAACCGTTCTGTTGGCATGATTCCTTGGGAATAGGGATGTTTTAAGGCCACGGAGGGGACGTTTGATATTTGTTGCCTTTATAAAGGGGCCGAGACATGTCCTTTTCTTTCCACGACAATCCTTTCCTCTACCTCCCACCTCAAGTTCCAACACCCAAGGGTCAATCCAGTTGCTTCGAGCTTCCAGCCATGTCCGGACCCAGCCTTTAAGGCTGGTGGATGGCCTCTTCTGTCATAGAGGAGGATATCTTGAAGCTCTGGGGGGCAAGATACTTGACTTCAGAAATCCTCCAGAGGCTTCCTGCTCAAGGGCAGGTTATTCCTTCTCCCATATCCAATGAGAGGGTTGTGTTTATCTCTCACTTCCTCCGAGGGCTTGGCTTTGCTCTTCATCCCTTTGTTCGAGGGCTCATGTTTTATTACGGACTAGATTTCCATGATCTAGCTCTAGACTCCTTCCTCCACATCTCGATGTTCATCATCACGTGCGAGGCCTTCCTCCGCATTTCCCCACACTTCACCTTATGTCTTAAGACCTTTAACGTGAATATGAAGGTAATCGACAGGAAAGAAGTGGAGTGCGGAGGTGCTTCAATAAGCAAGCTTACCACTTCTCCCTGGCCAAAGGGCTCCTTCGCAGAATCTTCTGACCTATGGCAACGAGAGTGGTTTTACATTACCGAACCTCGTGGTAAAAAGTGGGCAGCCACACCTGCGTTCAGATATGGCCCTCCTTTACAGCTTGCATCGTGGATTAACAAGGGGCTGGACTGGGGATCTATTGATGAAGTGCAGACATTCGAAGTCGCATTCAGAGCCTTATTGAAAAGGACACCGGTCTTACCAATGTAATTGAAGTAATGCTAGTCCGCCGGATCCTACCATGTCAGCGGCGTCCTCTCTGTATGTGGGAGTTCAACCCCAAAGGTCCACGGACCCTTCAAAACTTCTCTGGCACAATGCTCAGAGGGATGTGGAAATTATTCTTCGGCGCACGAAAACAATGGACGAATACTATAGAAGATCTCGGACTGGACTGCAATCATCCGGATACCCCGGTAAGCACTTAACTCCGGAACATAGTTTAGTTGAATTCCTCAATAACAGTGTACTGATAAAACCCTACTCAACCAGGGCTGGATAAAGAAGGCAACGAGAATTAGGTGTTCAGCTCCACTCCCCAAAATCCGGTGTTAACAAGGATGTTGGCCTCGGCACCATATCAAGTGCCGGTGGGGAAAGATAAGGAGGAGAGTGAAGAGGCCCAAGGTGGCCTCCATTCTGGAGGCACAGCAGGCAATTTGTCCGGGGAGATCGGAACTTCCACTTACGGAGATGGAAGGGAAGGGCAAGCTGACATCCCTCCTCCTCATGGGAAGAAGCGGACCGCCTCTGAAGACTTGAAGAGAGAAGCTTCTAAGCGGGGGAAGATATCCCAGTCAGGGGGTGATGCTGACACGCAGTCACTCTGTAAAAATAGACCCTTAGCCGAATCGTAAGTGAACCAGGGCATTTTAAACATATCACGTTCTTTCCTGGCTATAAGGGTAACATTTTAAATACATGTTTGTAGTCCGGTACGCAGCTCTCCTCAACAGTCCTCCTCTTCAGGGGATCTTCTTCCGGAGATGATGGAGAGCGAGGCGCCTCCACAGATCTCCCTGCCTGATAAGGCAGACAACGCCGAGGTGTCATCTTGGAGGGTCTTTCCCGATCAATGAGTGACGCAAGGGGCAGTGAAGACCGGGACCGAAGGTAATACTTCGGTCGCCCAAGGTCCAGGGTGTGTGGCCCCTACGGGGAACAACAAAAGTCCCGGCCTATCCAATGTCTGAGGGACGACGCAACCAGTTCCGGATCTGGAGGCGTCGGATATATTGATGGACATGTTGCAACATGTGTCCGTCCCAGAGGAACATCATACCTTGATGGGTACGGTGGTTGAAACAGTTCGGTCCACGAAAAGCGGATTGAATGAAGCCTTTACGAGCCTACTAAGAGGTTTCGAGGTACGTAGTGTAATTTCATTTATGTTATAAGTGTAAATTGTACTTGTGTATAGATAGTAGTCCCTGAGACTCTGGTTGACATCCAAAGGGAGGCGACTAGAGGATCAAAAATATATGCCCAGGAAATGATATGACTAACTGAAACATAGGTTGTTACATCCGTGGCAACTACCCAAGCTACAGAGGTAGCACATCTAAAGCAGAAAGTTGATGTAGCGGATGATGACATCACGCTTATTAATAGGCGGCTCGACGAGGCGCAGGGTATGTCTTTGGGGCACTTAGTACATGCTAGGATTATGAAATGAGTGTGACACTGAGAATTTGTATGTGCATAACTGCAGATAGTGCCGCCGCATTTGAGACCCTTCGGGCTGAACTTGCCCGGGCCAAGGAGCAAGCCAGGATGAGTAATGTGGCTGCCGAAAAGGTAGCCGTCAAATTAAAGGCCGAGCAGGCTGCTCAACGTCAGTGCGAGGAGAGAATATTTGCTATTGCACTTGAGCTGAAGGATGCCACTAGCCGATGCCAAGTTCTTGAGAAAGATAACAAAGCCAAGGCGTCTGATCTTGACAAGGCCTTACAAGAGGCGAGGGAAGCCCGGTCTGAGTCTAGAGCATCTCGGGAGGAGATCCGACAACCTGGGGAGATCGCGGCTGGTAAGCCCTTTTTATTGCAAACTAAGTTTGGCGATCATAAGTATGCCCTGCTTAATCAGTTGTGGAGTTCTCCAGACGCCTTTTTGGACCTGCCGAAGAGTGTTGTCGATGCGAATCAATTTTTCCACGCGCAAGAAGGACAGTCGACGGAAAAGCTATTATGGTCGCAATTAGACACACCAAAGTGTCCACTGTTGAACGAACAAATGTCACAGTGGGCCGAGCTCCACAAGATGTCCGGAACTGCCATGAAGGACGTCATAGCCTGGCTGTGGCCGACCGAGCCAATTCTGAATAGTTATTTCGGTTTGGTGCAGCAACTTGTCAATGCGGCGCCGCGTATCGACGCTGTTAAGCGGTCAACATGCATAGAAGGTGCACGGATGGCCCTTGCCCGTGTGAAGACGTATTAGGTGAAGATTAAGGCCATCGATATCGCAGCGCAGAGTCCACCCGAAGGCAAGGACCCTAACATGCCAGAACATTACTTTGAAGATGTCCTAGAAGGTGGCCACTTGATAGAAAGTCAGTGCTTGAAATATATTATGTTTGAGTGAAGTGTACTGAAGTTGTAAAAACAATGTTATGATATGTTTTAAGGCTATGTTTTTATACTTTTGCCTGAAAAGTTTTGGTGCCTCCTGTGCGGTCATTTTTATATAATCTGAAAGTTTGCCAGTCGTTAGCTTCAGCCCCCTCGCGTGTAACACGGTGGTGTTCGGAAAAGCACTTGATCACACTTGGCCCAACGTCTTGGTCCATTTAAGGAGGTGTCAGTGCGGCGAACCAGGCAATCGGACTATAGGGCTTTAACACTTTTACTTAGCCATAGGAGTTTGATGGTGGGTCTACGATATAGCCCCTGGTATGTTCGCGTTTATCCGAATATGGTGCGTTTACATACATGACCGGAAAAACGGTCCTTCGTTAATGCGGAAGGAATCGCGAAGATTCTACTTAGTCATCGAGTGGTTGACAAGCTCTCGCCGCATCATGACAGTCAGTTTTCGGCTTTCTCTACTAAGGTGCTCATCCAGATGAACCAGGACACAATCGCAGTAGTTCTCCCTTTACTACCCTAGCCGATATAGCAGAACGTAAGGTAGTAAGAACAGGAGCCGGGCAACCCAACTATTGACCAAAGACATGATTCGGAGCTGATGCATATAAGGCCAAACTCGCGATGCCGAACACTCCCTATAGGTGTTTGGACTTTTCAATATACACCGGGATGAATACAGCCCCTGGTGATAGACCCTGGAATCAAGGCACGTATGGCAGTCTGACGTGGGGAAAGAACGTAGGTGGTGAGAGCATAAATCTCAAAACACAATACGGACCAGGCTACTTCTATAACATCCACTTTAGTACGGCGAGACGTATATTTACAGGTAATGCCGATATCTTTCTTGGACATTTTACATGCCAAGAAAGTATAAAACAAAAAGAGATAAAAAGGTTTACACAGGGTCTTAATCTAAAAAAGAAACCTTAATGTGGGGCCCTACTGCACGTCTGCGCCGTTTTCTCTGTTGTGAAGTGTCCTTGAAGGGTATAGTGTGATGGCCATCTGTAAAAGGAGGAAAACCAGGTAAAAGAATCTGGTGTGGCCGTAAGTAAAACTCATTCATTTTAATGAATCGTGAAAGATAACTTCTGGAGTCCGAATAGGGTCAAGCCAAACTATCGACTTTTTGTGTGTGTGCAGAGTGCCCCTGATGCCGCCCAAGGAATTTTGAGTGTATGTCCTTATGGGGTGGTCGATGGGGGCATAACTGCTAATCGAGCTCGGGTTTATCTGAGTTGCCACGCTGAGGTGTGCGCCTGATATGTTTAGCTGTGTCTGTGGTCTTAATGACCGATGAGCTGCTCAGCTTGAATAGGCCGTTTTGTGCTTCGACTGCTAGAGCCGGCGTGTATTCTTCTATACGAAGAGAGCACTTCGTATTTCCGCTGACCGTAATGACGCCATGTGGTCCAGGCATTTTGAGTTTTAGATAAGCGTAATGCGGGACTGAATTAAAACGGGCGAAGGCCGTTCTTCCGAGTAGCGCGTGATAGCCACTTCGGAACGGAGCTATGTCGAAGATTAGTTCTTCGCTTCGAAAGTTATCATGAGAACTGAATACGACCTACAATGTTAAAGAGCCTGTGCAGCGGGCTTCTATGCCTGGTATAACTACTTTAAAGGTAGTGCTGCTTGGCTTGATTCTTGACGGGTCTATCCCCATCTTGCGTACAGTGTCCTGATATATCAGATTGAGACTGTCGCCGCCGTCCATAAGGACTTGAGTGAGGTGGTATCCGTTGATTATTGGGTCGAGCACTAAGGCAGCCGAACCCCCGTGATGGTTACTAGTCGGATGATCCCTGCGATCAAAGGTGATCGGACAGGCCGACCATGGGTTGAATTTGGGGGCGACGGGCTCGACGGCATAGACATCTCGGAGTGCGCGTTTGCACTCCCTCTTTGGGATATGAGTGACATAGATCATGTTCATTGTTTTGATCTCCGGTGGAAATTTCTTCTGTCCCCCCGTGTTCGGCTGGCGAGATTCGTCCTCGTCTTCACTTTGAGGTCCCTTCCCCTTGTGTGCGGCGTTGAGTTTGCCGGCCTGCTTGAAGACCCAACAACTACAGTTGGTATGGTTCGCAGGTTTAGCGGGGTTGTCGTGGATCTGGCAGGGCCTGTCTAGAATTTTATCCAGCCTGGATGGACCGTCTTTATTGCCTTTAAATGGCTTCTTTCGTTAACCGAGTCTGGAGCCCCTGAATCCGACATTTACTGCTGTATTGTTCGGGCTTTCTTCATTGTTCCAACGTTTGTTTTTGTTGCATCGTGGTTTTCCATTGCCATCCCTGACCTCAGATGTACCGGGATCACTGGTGCTGCTACGGGCTAACCAACTGTCCTTGATGAGGATATAGACCCGGGGTAGGGTCATAGGCCCGACCTATTCGTCCTACCCAAGGTCACTACCCTAGAAGACAAGAAGTACAAGAGGCAACGAAGAACCCCCAATCAAGGGTGTCGAGTGCAATCCACTCGACCAATCATATCACTTGGGTGTCCCTCCTACCTGTTGCCACTCGACCATATGAGGAATCACTCGAGCTACTGAAGGCCAGGAGTCACTCAGCACTGCAACGGTCATACGTTCACTCCATAGTCTTTAAGGTCATTAATAACACTTATGACTGGCGTTATCAGTGACGCCCCTATTTATGTACATTAAGCCCCTTGTAGTGGAGGCTGGCTGGGGTCCTGGCGCACTCTATATAAGCCACCCCCTCCTCTGGCACAAGGGTTCGCACCCCCTGTAACATCACACATATAATCCAGTCAACCGCCTCCGGGCATCAAGACGTAGGGCTATTACTTCCTCAGCGAAGGGCCTGAACTCGTAAACCTTGTGTGTACACCTTCACCATAGCTGAGATCTTGCCTCTCCATACCTACCCCCTTTCTACTGTCAGTCTTAGAACCACGACAGTTGGCGCCCACCATGGGGCCGGTGTCTTAGCGACTTGTTGGTGAAGTTGCAATTTTTTCGATCCCCATCATCATGGTTCCCGGTGGTGGATTGGCTGAAGGCCGCGAGATCCATCTCGGCGCGCTCGTTTTCATTGCCGACGATTCCGCTTGGCTTCAGGAAGCTCCCCCTTGATGTCGAGGCGCTCCCCGTCTGAGGGGAGACGCACTTTAGCGCGTGCGTACGAGGCGTCCTTCTCCGGCAGTTGATGACCCAGTATCGGTCGGCTAGGATGATGTCTTCACCCCCTGTTGTTCGCCGCCGCAAGCGATCTGTTCGGTCGCGGCTTCAGCGGTGGGTGAAACACGCGGTGGACCGACATTCGGCCACCTACCAGGTCGCGGCAACTAAGCCCGACGAAACTCTCCACGGCCTGTTTGATCTGTCGACTGGCTCCGTCGAGACCGCATCCGAGTGCGATAGCAGCGACCCTGCGGCTGAAGTCTTGATGGTCAACAGACCACGTAGTCCGCCTGGTTTCCACCGTGAAGACGGCGGGGATGGTGGCTGCGATCCGTCGCGCGTCCATGAGGAGTACCATCCCGAACCCCTCTCTTCGCAGTAGAGGGAAGAACTTCATCGCCGCAACATGGATGCACTCCACACGCCCATCGTTGGAGAAACCCCCGAGGGTCGGGCCTTTAAAGAGGTGCGCTTGGCTAATTTGGCTGAGCACACTCGACTGGAAAACCTCCAGCGCGCACTCGACGAGCATGCTCGGGAGCGGATCCTTGAGTCCAGTCGACGACAACTTTTCCCGCCTCCACCTAAGGTATACCGCACTCCGATTCAAAATCTCACAGTTGCAGCCTGAATAGCAGAGTCAATTCAACCTTCCCCGTCGGAGGCTAGCAGAGGTTTGATGCAGATCCGGGCCTTACTCCGGGTAGCAGGAGAATAGAACACAACAGTGTCTCAGTCGCAGAATAAGATTCATAGCAGATCCGTGGTAGCGAATACTGTTCAATCTGCCCATAGTCCAAGATCGCCCCTGCGGCGTGAAGGCCGTGGGCAGTATGATATGTGCCTCGACGGCACGATAATAGACGCCTTCACAGAGGCGAGCGCAGAGCACCAGTCGATCCTAGAGAACCAGGCTTTGATGCAAGATCTATCCTCGTTCAAGGTCTAGTCGACCGGAACAGAGCGCATAGAGAAGACCTTGGCAGAGATCATCCGACTGGCAACAGAGTTCATGTTTCAGGTCCAGAGTGTTTCAGCAGAGCCATCAGGGCTGCGGTGATTCCTCCCAACTTCAGGTTGGCGACTGGAGTCAGCAAGTTCACTGGAGGGTCCAAGCCTGAAACTTGGCTTGAGGATTACCGAGTGGCTGTACAGATTGGTGGCGGGAATGATGAGTGGCAATGAAGCATCTTCCTCTAATGTTGGAAGGGTCAGCCAGAGCGTGGTTGACTCAGTTAGCCCCAGGCAGTATATACAGTTGGGAAGAGCTTGCTTGAGTGTTCGTCAGAACTTTTGAGGGCACTTGCAAGCGGCCAGCAGGGTTGACAGAGTTGCAGCATTGTGTGCAGAAACCGAGTGAGACTCTAAGGGATATCATTCAGAGGTGGACCACTTTGCACCACACAGTAGAAAATGTGTCTAAGCATCAAGCAGTGTGTGCCTTCAAGGAAGGCGTTAAATATCGAGAGCTGGTCCTGAAGTTCGGTTGGACTGGAGATATGACTCTGACTCGGATGATGGAAATAGCCACCCGATACGCTAATGGAGAAGAAGAGGATCGACTTCGCTGTGGAAAGGGTAAACCAGTCGGTCAAGACGCCGGCGGGGGTAATTCCAATCGGGAACAGAAACGCAAGGCTGAGCCTGCAGCTCCTAGTGAAATTGTGGTAGTGGTTTAGGGAAAGTTTAAAGGAAAACCTAAGGGGCCCTGGACCCCTAAGAAGGTAAAGGATCAAGCTGGAGATGATGTGTTGGATTTACCATGTCACATTTATACGAAGAAGAATGAAGAGGGTAATCTGATTTATCCTAGACACACCATTTGGTAATGTTGACTCCTGATCCAGCAGTTCCGGGAGAAACAACCCAGTGAGAAGGAAAAAGAGTCGGACAAAGACGATGATGAAGAGGAAGATGATGGTTATCCCAAAGTCAATTCCACCTTGATGATTTTTGCTGATGTTGAGAGAAAAAGTCGATTGAAAGTCATCAACAGAGAAGTAAATATGGTTGCTCCGGCGATGATGATCGCATACCTGAAATGGTCGCAAACAACCATCACATTTGATCAGTCTGATCACCTGGCGCGCATAGCCACCCCTGGGAGGCAAGCATTGGTGGTTGACCCAGTGGTCGAAGGCACTCGATTGACCAAAGTGCTAATGGATGGTGGTAGCGGCCTGAATATCCTTTATGCTGAAGCCTTGAAGGGGATGGGCATTCCGATGTCCAAACTTAGCGAGAGCCATATGAGTTTTCATGGCGCTATCCCTGGAAAGAAAGCCAAATCACTCAGCCAGATCGTCCTTGACGTGGTTTTCGGTGATTCCAAGAATTAACGTAAGGAAAAGTTGACATTTGAAGTTGTGGATTTCCAGAGTGCTTATCATGCTATTCTGGGTAGGCCTGCCTATGCACGTTTTATGGCTCGACCATGTTATGTGTACCTCAAGCTAAAGATGCCTGGCCTTAGAGGTGTGATCACAATCACTGGCAATCGACAGAAAGCGAAGGAATGCTTCCAGAAGGGTTCCAAAATTGCCGATGCACAGATGGCAGCAGTTAAATTTCAAGAATATCAGAAGAATGCAGATCCAAGTGATTTGCTCCGTGCCAAGAAGGCTGCTACGGATTCTGCATTTCAGTTGTCTGGAGAAATGAAGCCAATTCATATTCACCCGACCGATCCCAATGCTGCGCTGACTCATATCTCAACGACACTCGACAACAAATAGGAAGAAGTGCTCATCCAGTTCCTTTGTGAGAACTGGGACATCTTCGCATGGAAACCTTGTAACATGCCGAGTGGCTTGCCAATGTGGTCATGGTCCCTAAGAAAGACGATTCACTTCGTATGTGCATCAATTTCAAGCATATCAATCGGGCATGCCCGAAAGATCATTTCCCTCTCCCCCGCATTGATCAGATTGTTGACTCGACTGCGGGGTGTGAGCGCTTGTCTTTTCTAGATGCATATTCCGGGTATCATCAGATCCGACTGTATGGTCCCGATGAAATAAAAACAACTTTCATCACCCCATTTGGGTGCTTTTGCTATGTCACCATGCCATTTGGTCTTAAAAATGGCGGTACCACATTCATGAGGATGATTCAGAAGTGCCTGCTCACTCAAATCAGTCGGAATGTGGAAGCATACATGGATGACATCGTGGTCAAGTCACATAAAGGTTCTAACCAGCTGACCGACCTCGCAGAAACCTTTGCCAACCTAAGAAGGTATCATATCAAGCTTAATCTGTCAAAGTGCACATTCGGAGTCCCAGGTGGAAAATTACTCGGTTTCCTCGTTTCCGAACGAGGGATCGATGCAAATCCAGAAAAAGTCGATACCATCCTCTGAATGAAATGCCCTGTGCGTGTGCATGACGTTCAGAAGCTTACTAGTTGTTTGGCTTCCTTGCGTCGATTCATTTCTCATCTCGGTGAAAAGGCCTTACCTCTTTACCGATTGATGAAGAAATCTGATAAGTTCGAGTGGACTGATGAAGCTGACGTAGTGTTTGCAGAGCTCAAAACCCTGCTTTCCACCTAGCCGGTGCTTGCTGCGCCAATCAGCAAATAACCTTTACTGCTTTACATTGCAGCCACTAGACAAGTTGTCAGTATAGTACTCACGGTCGAGCGGGAAGAAGAAAGAAAAGCCTACAAAGTTCAACGCCCAGTGTATTATCTCTGAAGTTTTGACTCCATCCAAGCAGAGATATCCACATTATCAGAAGCTTGTCTATGGAATCTACATGACCAGGAAGAAGGTTGCACACTATTTCTATGATCACTCTATTACAGTCGTCAGCGACGCACCATTATCTGAAATTCTGAACAACAGAGATGCAACTGGTCGAGTGGCAAAATGGGCGATTGAACTCCTTCCATTGGATATCAAGTTTGAGGCAAAGAAGGCTATCAAGTCCCAAGCAATTGCAGGTTTCCTTGCCGAGTGGATTGAGCAGTAATTGCCGACTCAAGCTCACTCGGAGCATTGGACCATGTTCTTTGATGGCTCCAAGATGCTGAATGGTTCCGGTGATGGGGTAGTATTGGTATCCCCCCGTGGAGACAAGCTCAGCTATGTTCTCCAGATTCATTTTGATCCTCCAACAATGAAGCTGAATATGAAGCACTTTTATACGGGTTGCATATGGCCATTTCACTCGGCGTCCGTCGCCTTATGGTCTACGCTGACTCGGATTTGGTGGTTAATCAAGTGATGAAAGAGTGGGATGTGAGGATCCCGGCCATGACTTGTTATTGCAACGCAGTAAGAAAGCTGGAAAAGAAGTTTGAAGGGTTTGAGCTTCACCATATACCCCGACTGAAAAATCAAGCTGCAGATGAATTGGCAAAGATAGGATCTAAGAGAGAGACCATTCCCAACAATGTGTTTTTGGAGCACATTCATTCATCTTAAGTTCAGGAAAATCCTTTCACCGAAGAGCCCCCACAGCCTAAGAGTGCCACAGATCCGACTGAAGTTGAAATCCCAGCCGTGGTCGGCTTAGTCATGAAAGTTTTGGTCATCAACCCTGACTGGACAATCCCATACATTGCATAGATTCTTAGGAAAGAACTTCCGGAGGATGAAGAAGAGGCTCGACAGATCGTCCAACGATCCAAAGCTTTTACCGTGATAAAAGTTCAGTTGTTCAGAGAAAGTGTAACTGGAGTCTGCCAGAAATGCATCATGCCAGAAGAAGGTCGAATGATCCTCAATGATATTCACTCAGGGACCTGTGGTCACCCCGCGTCCTCTCGGACCATCGTGGCCAAAGCATACCGAGCCGGATTTTACCGGCCACATGCCAATGAGATGGTGAAAGAAATAGTAGACAAATGTGAAGGCTGTCAGTTTTACTCCAACATGTCCCACAAGCCTGCATTAGCTCTAAAGACTATTCCACTCGCCTGGCCTTTCGCTGTCTGGGGATTGGATATGGTTGGACCTCTGAGGACTGGCAGGAGTGGATTTACCCATGTGCTGGTAGCAGTCGACAAGTTTACCAAATGGATTGAAGCCAAGCCCATTAAAAACCTTGAAGCAAGTACAACTGTAAGTTTCATCAGAGAATTGACATTCAGATATGGTGTTCAGCACAACATCATCACTGATAATGGGTCGAACTTCGATTCTGACGAGTTCAGAGCTTTTTGTGCTTCACAAGGCACGAGGGTCGACTACGCTTCAGTCGCCCATCCTCAGTCAAATGGGCAGGCTGAAAGACCAAACGAATTGATTCTCAAAGGACTGAAACCCCGGTTGATGCGTGACCTCAAGCATGCAGCAGGCGCCTGGGTCGATGAACTTCCATCTATACTTTGGGGATTGAGGACCACTCCTAATAGGTCAACCGGACGGACTCCATTCTTCTTGGTCTGTGGAGCTGAAGGTGTACTCCTGAGTGATTTGCTTCACAATGCACCCCGAGTCGAACTTTTCTCAGAAGAAGAAGTGAAACAGGCTCGGCAAGATGCAGTCGATCTCCTGGAAGAGGAAAGATAAATGGCCTTGATTCGGTCGACCATTTATCAGCAAGACTTGCGTCGATTCCACGCCAGAAACATAAGGGGCCGGGCATTTCAGGAAGGAGACTTGGTTCTTCGAGTGGACCAGCAGAAACCACACATGCTCGCTACTGCTTGGGAAGGCCCCTTCGTCGTCACCAGAGTGCTCCACAACGGAGCATATCGTCTTTTCAATGTCGAACAGAATAAAGACGAGCCACGCGCTTGGAATGCGGAGCTACTCCGCCCCTTTTACTCTTAAGCATTCAGACTGTTGAGATGTAATAAGAAATACCTTTTTTATTATCAAAGACATAATTTTACAGTCTTACGAATGATTGTTGTTCATTTTTTACATGTTCTAAGTCCCCCAGTGGGTGCCTTAGCTGCGAATCCATTTCGCCTAAGTTGAAAAGAGAAATCCCATCGAGTGATGAGCCAGCCTCTCACTCGGGGGCTTAGCTGCGAATCTGTTTCGCCTATGTTTGAAAAATCCTACCGAGTCTTGAGCCAGCCTCTCAATCGGGGGCTTAGCTGCAGTCCAGTACTCGCCTAAGTTTGAAAAATCCTACCGAATGGTGAGCCAGTCTCCCACTCGGGGCTTAGCTGCAGTCCAGTACTCGCCTAAGTTTGAAAATCCCAACGAGTGGTGCAGGTCGACCACGACCCCCCCCCCCGAGGCTGCACCGTCAAGAAGAAGGACGAGATTGTGCGAGTGATCCTCCCACTCGAGGGCTTAGCCGCAGTCCAATACTCGCCTAATTTCAAAAAATCCTACCGAGTGGTGAGCGATCCTTCCACTCGGAGGCTTAGTTGCAGTCCAGTACTCACCTAAGTGTAAAAATTCCTATCGAGTGGTGAGCGATCCTCCCACTCGGGGGCTTAGCTGCAGTCCAGTACTCGCCTAAGTGTAAAAAATCTTACCGAGTGGAGAGCGATCCTCCCACTCGGGGGCTTAGCTGCAGTCCAGTACTCGCCTAAGTGTAAAAAATCCTACCGAGTGGTGAGCGATCCTCCCACTCGGGGGCTTAGCTGCAGTCCAGTACTCGCCTAAGTGTAAAAAATCCTACCGAGTGGTGAGCGATCCTCCCACTCGGGGGCTTAGCTGCAGTCCGGTACTTGGCTAAGTGTAAAAAATCCTATCGAGTGGAGAGCGATCCTCCCACTCGGGGACTTAGCTACAGTCCAGTACTCGCCTAAGTGTAAAGAATCCTACCGAGTGGAGAGCGATCCTCCCACTTGGGGGCTTAGCTGCAATCCAGTACTCGCCTAAGTGTAAAAAATCCTACCGAGTGGTGAGCGATCCTCCCACTCAGGGGCTTAGCTGCAGTCCGGTACTCGCCTAAGTGTAAAAAATCCTATCGAGTGGTGCGGGTCGTCCATGACCCCCACGGGCTGCACCGTCAAGAGGAAGGATGAGATTGTGCGTGCAGCCAAAGGCTCATCCAACAGCTGGTGCCAAGGCGAGTTGCTTTCAGGAACGTCAAGACCATTGTTGAATGCCTCACTGATGAGCTGATCAATGCTGCCAAAGGCTCATCCAGCAGCTAGTGCCAAGATGAGCTGCTTTCAGGAACGTCAAGGCCATTGCTGAGTACCTCGCTAATGAGCTGATCAATGCTGCACAAGGCTTGTCCAACAGGTCGACTGCGGCCTCTTCCTCAGAAGCTGCATCAAAAGTACAAGAATCGATCCGAGGAAAGAACGAGTCCCGCTCGAAGACAAACACAGCATATTCAAAGACGAACCAAGTTCAGATGAATCCAAAAGTTCCAAACCACGGATTAAAGTGCTCGGGCGTCAGACCCGAAGGAGTTTCAACGATTACAAAATCACTCGGCATTCCGAGGCAAATAGAGGTGAAGCATACTGTTTTTTGGTCGCTCGTCAAGAGAAGGGCTGGCTGGGTCACAGAAGCTGTCAAGATCAATGCTATCCGTAGTACGAGTGGCAGCCTCAAGGAAGGTGTCCATGATGGACTGGAAGCTGTGCTTCTTGGTATTCACAACCTTGAGAGCCGCCAACTTGTCTTCTCTAGCGCCCTTGCAGTGCACTCGGACCAATGACAGGGCGATGTCGGCGCCACAGCAAGCAGACGACTTCTTCCATTCCTGCACTCGGCCATGGATCTGATTTAGTCAAGTCATCAGCGACTCGAGATCTTGCGAGAGTTCCGACTGAAGCCAGAGTTCGGCGTCAACCCGAGTCATCGCCGCCTTCAGTCAAGCTAGATAAGCAACGACGCTGTCTAAGCATGATTCCAACCGCAGTAAGTTAATCACAACATCATCTTTCACAGGACAATTGATGGGGTCGAGACCTGTCTCGACCCGCCCGGTTTCAGCTTCAAAATCCTGACAAAGTTCTGCACAATCATGAAAAATAGTGAGTCGACAACATTACAACATACTTCAATCGACGACGACTAACCAGTCGAGCGGCTGTACCTTCAAGCTTCAGAACCAGTTTCGCGACAAGTTGTCCCAGATAGGACTCTAGCTTGCCTGTCTTGGCTCTGAGGCCTCCGAATTCATTGGTCAGGTTCTCCTTGTCCTTCTTCGGTTGCTCAACTTCCCGATTGGCTTCAGAGATGGCAGTCTTCAACTTTGCGTTCTCCTCTTCCAACTTGCCAACTGAAGCCAGCTTCTTGTCCGCAAGCGTTGTCTTCTCACGTGCTTCCTTCTGAGCAGCAACAAGGTCCTGGTCCTTCTTCTCCAAATCTTCCTTCATTCTCTCTAAAGAAACAACACTCTTCAGACGAGCCTGAAGTTGACGGTTTTCACTATGCACATCTGATTGTGTGAAGTCACTCGGTTCAAAGAGCCTGAAAGAAAAAATAGTGAAAGACGCGAGCTACTAGCTAGGTGGACTAGAGTCGATTGGTTACCTCCCATGATGGTCGTTTCTTCTTGAGCAGTCTTGAGGTTCTTCTTTGCGAGTTCGAGATCAAGTTCAAGGATGATGTGCTTCTTGTTTAGCTCAGAAAGCCGAGCTCCAAGATCACAAGACCTCTGCAGTCAGCGAGAGAGATAAATCAGTCGACAGAAATACAAGACAATGACAGTGAAAGTTACTCTAAGACTACTGCCGAATCAAATATTCAACAGTAGTCTCGGGGACTACACCTAGTGGGTGCACTTAGCATGCCCCCACTGATCTAGATCAACACTCAGCATCGTCTGCCCAGCGTGAGTAAAAAAAACAAGGGCAGTGCTGGCGTTATAGGCCACCTGGCTGGCCTCGTGCATCACCTTCACCTGCTCCATGACAAGGTTCACCTGGCGAAGAGCCTCCCTGGCAGCACCCGACGAATCGTCTGGGGTCTGATATGCAACAAAAAGTGATGGTTCCAGGACGACCGAAGCAGCTACTGGGTCAGACGCGTGGAGTTGCACTGGGGCAGCAGGAGCCGGAGCAATCAACCCCGACGGACGATCAGTCGACAACGGGCTGGCGAATGTGATGTTGGTCCGAACCGGATCTCCGAAACGCTCGACCACAGCCTCAAGCACCGGCGTCGACTGAGGGACTTGAACTTCAAGCCTTCTCCTGCTTGAGCACCCGCCTCTCCTCCTCCTCTCCTATAGAGGTACTTCTTCTTCATCATCATCAGGAAGTACGACGACGTCTCGTGGAACTGCAGTGAAAGAAAAACATCGGAAATTCAGCCGATTGACAACTCAATCGACTAAATGAGGCCTGGTCGAACAGACTTACCAGCTCAAGAGGTGGCCGCATCGTCGGTCTCCTCGTCTCTTGGAGCTTTGTCGATATCCATGTCAGTTGTAGCAGAGGTTGGGCTAGAAAGGTACATGATCCATTTGGTCAGAACAAAAGCTTCAGTCGGCCTAGATAAATGCAAGAAAGATACTCACCTTGAGGCGACAGGGACGTCCATCTTGATCCTCGGCAAAGTCTTCCGAGTCTTTGGAGGAGCAACCTTGGGCTGCTTGGCGACCTTCTCTATCGGCTCCGGAGTCGACGTCCGAGTGTGTTTCTACGTGTGTGTACTTGGGGCTGTGGTCTTTCCGCACCCGCCCGTCGGGTCATGGTGTTGCTTGGATCGGCGTTCAGAGCGCGACAGCGAGTCGACCGCTTCCTTGTCGTTTGACTCCTCGCTTTCCTCCTCCTCATCTTCATCCGACGTTCCCATTCACCGCTCTCCTCCATGCTGGCCTCTCCCTCCTGGTCCTGCTCTAGAACTTGTTCACCGTTGGGCATCGAATACATGTCAGTAAAAACCTACAAGGCAAGAAGTTGAGTGAAAGTCAGTCGAGCTTAAGGATGGTAGGAATGTGTACGAAAAGACAGTCGGAATAAAGAACAAACCTTGTCGGGCTGATTGTCATCACTGAAGGGGACAACTCTCCTGTCTCCTTTAGGGTTGTCCTGGTTTCCTGTAATGCTCTTCAACCACATGGCCACGGTCTTGGCTGGCACTTCCTCTGGATGAACATGGGCAGTGTCGTCAGCCCCAGAGTACAGCCACATGGGATGGTCACGGGCCTGAAGAGGCTGGATGCATCGAATGAGGAATACTTCCAGTAGGTCCATGCCAGTGACGCCCTCATTAATCAGTTGGACTACTTTCGCAACCAGCATCTTCGTCTCCATGTTCTCAGCAGAAGTCATTTTCAGTGAGGAAGGAGTCTGGACACGGTCAAAAGTGAAGTGGGGAAGGCTGGTCGATTGACCTAGAGTTGGGAGGTCCTGGCAGTAGAACCAGGTCGACTGCCAGCCCCTAATCGACTCAGGGAGAGTCATGGAAGGGAAAGAAATCCTCTGCCTCTTCTGGATACCCAAACCCCCACACATCTGAATGACATGGGTTTTCGAGTCACTCGTTTTTGCTTTCTTCACCGACTGGGAACGGATGGTGAAAATATGTTTGAAAAGACCCCAGTGCGGTCAACACCCCAAAAAGTTTTCACACATCGACACAAACGCAGCAAGGTACGTGATGGTATTGGGAGAAAAATGGTGGAGTTGGGCACAGAAGAAGTTCAGGAAACCCCGAAAGAAGGGGTGCGGAGGAAGCTAGAAGCACCAGTCAACGTGGGTGGAGAGTAGTACACACTCACCCGGTCGAGGCTGCGACTCCGTCTCCCCCTCAGGAAGCCTTGCTGCACCCTTAACGATCAGCCCGGACTCCACTAGCTCATCCAGATCTTCCTGCCGGAGCGAAGACCGGATCCAATCGCCCTGGGTCCAGCCTGGCGGTAGCCCCGAGCGCGACGACGACCCGCGGTTCTGCTTCTTGCCCTTCACTGCCCTCGTCGCTTTCTTCGTGCACTCCAGCGCCGCTGTTTTATCCTTCACCATGGTGGTGGAGCGGCGGAGTCGAGGGCAGAGGAGCCGGATGCAGTGGAGAAGCAGAGGAAGAAGAAAGAAAAATAGACATGCACAGTGCGAATGCTGTTGGGGAACGTAGCAGAAATCAAAAAATTTCTACGCATCACCAAGATCAATCTATGGAGTAATCTAGCAACGAGGGGAAGGAGAGTGCATCTACATACCCTTGTAGATCGCTAAGCGGAAGCGTTCAAGTGAACGGGGTTGATGGAGTCGTACTCGTCGTGATCCAAATCACCGATGATCCTAGCGCCGAACGGACGGCACCTCCGCGTTCAACAAACATACGGAACGGATACGTCTCCCACGCCTTGATCCAGCAAGGAGGAGGGAGAGGTTGAGGAAGAGAGTCCAACAGCAGCACGACGGCGTGGTGGTGATGGAGTGGCAGTTCTCCGGCAGGGCTTCGCCAAGCTTACGCGGAGCAGGAGAGGTATTAGAGGGGAGGGGCTGCGCCAGGTGCAAACGTGAAGCTCCCATGCGCCTCCCAACTATATATAGGGGTGGAGGGGGCTGGTTTCTTTCCCTCCAAGTCCATTGGGGCATTGGCAAAGGTGGGAGGAAAGAAATCACATCATTTCCTTCCCCACCGATTGTTATCCCCCCTTTTTAGGGATCTTGATCTTATCCCTTCGGAATATGATCTTATTCCTTCTAAGGGGGGATCTTGGTGCGCCTTGACCAGGGGTGTGGGGCCTTGCCCCCACTACCCACGTTCCTGTGGGTCCCCCCATGTAGGTGGGCCCCACTCCGGAACCTTCTAGAACCTTCCCGGTACAATACCAAAAAATCCCGAACATTTTCCGGTGGCCAAAATAGGACTTTCCATATATAAATCTTTACCTCCGGACCATTCCAGAACTCCTCGTGACGTCCGGGATCTCATCCGGGACTCCGAACAACATTCGGTAACTGCACACTAATTCCCATAACAACTCTAGCGTCACCGAACCTTAAGTGTGTAGACCCTACGGGTTCGGGAACCATGCAGACATGACCGAGACAACTCTCCGGCCAATAACCAACAGCGGGATCTGGATACCCATGTTGGCTCCCACATGTTCCACGATGATCTCATCAGATGAACCACGATGTCGAGGATTCAATCAATCCCGTATTCAATTCCCTTTGTCTAGCGGTATAGCACTTGCCCGAGATTCGATCGTCGGTATCCCGATACCTTGTTCAATCTCGTTACCGGCAAGTCTCTTTACTCGTTCCGTAACACATCATCCCGTGATCAACCCCTTGGTCACATTGTGCATATTATGATGATGTCCTACCGAGTGGGCCCAGAGATACCTCTCCGTCACACGGAGTGACAAATCCCAGTCTCGATTCGTGCCAACCCAACAGACGCTTCCGGAGATACCCGTAGTGTACATTTATAGCCACCCAGTTACGTTGTGACGTTTGGTACACCCAAAGCATTCCTACGGTATCCGAGAGTTGCACAATCTCATGCTATAAGGAAATGATACTTGACATTAGAAAAGCTTTAGCATACGAACTACACGATCTTTGTGCTAGGCTTAGGATTGGGTCTTGTCCATGACATCATTCTCCTAATGATGTGATACCGTTATCAACGACATCCAATGTCCATGGTCAGGAAACCGTAACCATCTATTGATCAACGAGCTAGTCAACTAGAGGCTTACTAGGGACATGGTGTTGTCTATGTACCCACGCATGTATCTGAGTTTCCTATCAATACAATTATAGCATGGATAATAAACGATTATTATGAACAAGGAAATATAATAATAATAACTAATTTATTATTGCCTCTAGGGCATATTTCCAACAGTCTCCCACTTGCACTAGAGTCAATAATCTAGTTCACGTCGCCATGTGATTAACATTCACAGGTCACATCGCCATGTGACCAACATCCAAAGAGTTTACTAGTGTCACTAAAGTAGTTCACATCATCATGTGATTAAGACTCAATGAGTTCTGGGGTTTGATCATGTTTTGCTTGTGAGAGAGGTTTTAGTCAACGGGTCTGCAACATTCAGATCCGTATGTACTTCGCAAATCTCTAGGTCATATTGTAAATACTACTTCCACGCTCCACTTGGAGCTATTCCAAATGGTCGCTCCACTATACGTATCCGGTTTGCTACTCAGAGTCATTCGGATAGGTGTTAAAGCTTGAATCGACGCAACTCTTTACGTCGAACTCTTTATCACCTCCATAACCGAGAAACATATCCTTATTCCTCCAAGGATAATTTTGACCGCTATCTGGTGATCCATTCCTTGATCACCTTTGTACCCTCTTGCCAGGTATGTAGCAAGGCACACATCAGGTGCGGTACACAACATAGCATACTGTAGAGCCTACGTCTAAATCATAGGGGACGACCTTCGTCCTTTCTCTCTTTTCTACCGTGGTCGAGCTTTAAGTCTTAACTTTGTACCTTACAACTCGGGCAAGAACTCCTTCTTTGTCTGATCCATCTTGAACACCTTCAAGATCATGTCAAGGTATGTGCTCATTTGAAAGTACCATTTAGCGTTTTTTGATCTATCCTCATAGGTCTTGATGCTCAACGTTCAAGCAGGTTAATCCAGGTTTTCTATTGAAAAACACTTTTCAAATATCCCTATATGCTTTCCAGAAATTCTACATCATTTCTGATCAACAATATGTCAACAACATATACTCATCAGAAATCCTATAGTGCTCCCACTCATTTCTTTGGAAATACAAGTTTCTCATAAACTTTGTATAAACCCAAAATCTTTGATCATCTTATCGAAGTGTATATTCCAACTCTGAGATTCTCCAGTCCATGGAAGGATCGCTGGAGCTAGCTTAAAGATCTATTTATCTCAATGGCTTGCCGATCATCGGGCAAGTCCACTAAAGTCCATGCTTTGTTCTGATACATGGATCCTATCTCGGATTTCATGGATTTTAACCATTTGTCGGAATATGGGCCCACCATCGCTTCTCCATAGCTCGTAGGTTCATTGTTGTCTAGCAACATGACCTTCAAGACAGGATTACTGTACCACTCTGAAGTAGTACGCATCCTTGTCACCCTATGAGGTGCGGTAGTGACTTGATCCAAAACTTCATGATCACTATCATAAGCTTCTACTTCAATTGGTGTAGGCGCCACAGGAACAAATTCTTGTGCCCTGCTACAAACTAGTTGAAGTGATGGTTCAATAACCTCATCAAGTCTCCACCATCCTCCCACTCAATTTTCGAGACAAACTTTTTCTCGAGAAAGGACCTGATTCAAGAAACAATCCCTATTGCTTTCGGATCTGAATTAGGAGGTATACCCAAATGTTTTGGGTGTCCTATGAAGATGAATTTTATTCGCTTTGGGTTCGAGCTTATCAACCTGAAACGTTTTCACATAAGCGTCGCAGCCCCAAACTTTTAAGAAACGACAACTTAGGTTTCTCCAAACCATAGTTCAAACGGTGTCGTCTCAATGGAATTATGTGGTGCCCTATTAAAGTGAGGGCGGTTGTCTCTAATGCCTAACCCATGAACGATAGTGGTAATTTGATAAGAGACATCATGGTACGCACCATATCCAATAGGGTGCAACTATGATGTTCGGACACACCATCACACTATGGTGTTCCAGGCGGTATTAATTGTGAAACAATTTCCACAATGTCTTAATTGCGTGCCAAAGCTCGTAACTCAGATACTCATCTCTATGATCATATCATAGACATTTTATCCTCTTGTCACGATGATCTTAAACTTCACTCTGAAATTACTTGAACCATTCAATAATTCAGACTTGTGTTTCATCAAGTAAATATACTTAGTATCTACTCAAATCATCCGTGAAGTAAGAACATAACGATATCCACTGCGTGCCTCAGCACTCACTGGACTGCACACATCAAAATGTGTTACTTCCAACAAGTTGCTTTCTCGTTCCATTTTATTGAAAATGAGGCTTTCAGTCATCTTGCCCATGTGGTATGATTTGCATGTCTCAAGTGATTCAAAATCAAGTGAGTCCAAGCGGTCCATCTGCATGGAGTTTCTTCATGCGTATATACCAATAGACATGGTTCACATGTCTCAATCTTTTCAAAAACGAGTGAGTCCAAAGATCCATCAACATGGAGCTTCTTCATGCGTTTTATACCAATATGACTTACATGGCAGTGCCACAAGTAGGTGGTACTATCATTACTATCTTCTATCTTTTGGCATGAACATGTGTATCACTACGATCGAGATTCAATAAACCATTTATTTTAGGTGCAAGACCATTGAAGGTATTATTCAAATAACCAGAGTAACCATTATTCTCCTTAAATGAATAACCGTATTGCGATAGACATAATCCAATCATGTCTATGCTCAACGCAAACACCAAATAACAATTACTTAGGTTTAACACCAATCTCGATGGTAGAGAGAGTGTGCGATGCTTGATCACATCAACCTTGGAAACACTTCCAACACATATCGTCAGCTCACCTTTAGCTAGTCTTCGTTTATTCCGTAGCTTTTATTTCGAGTTACTAACACTTAGCAACCGAACCGGTATCTAATACCCTGGTGCTACTAGGAGTACTAGTAAAGTACACATTAACATAATGTATACCCAATATACTTCTATTGAACTTGCCAGCCTTCTCATCTACCAAGTATCTAGGGTAATTCTGCTCCAGTGGATGTTCCCTTTATTACAGAAGCACTGAGTCTCGGGTTTGGGTTCAACCTTGGGTTTCTTCACTAGAGCAGCAGCTGATTTGCCGTTTCATGAAGTATCCCTTCTTGCCCTTGCCCTTCTTGAAACTAGTGGTTTCACTAACCATCAACAATTGATGCTCCTTCTTGATTTCTACTTTCACGGTGTCAAACATCACGAATATTTCAAGGATCATCATATCTATCCCTGATATGTTATAGTTCATCACGAAGCTTTAGTAGCTTGGTGCAATGACCTTGGAGAAACATCACTATGTCATCTGGAAGATTAACTCCCACTCGATTCAAGTGATTGTTGTACCCAGATAATCTGAGTACAAGCTCAATGATTGAGCTTTTCTCCCTTAGTTTGTAGGCTAAGAAACTCGTCGGAGGTCTCATACCTCTTGACGTGGGCACGAGCCTGAAATCCCAATTTCAACCCTCAAAACATCTCATATGTTCCGCGACGTTTCGAAATCGTCTTTGGTGCCTTAATTCTAAACCGTTTAATATTATTGAACTATCACGTAGTTATCAAAACGTGTATGTCAAATGTTCGCAACATCCACAGACGATGTTCGAGGTTCAGCACACCGAGCGGTGCATTAAGGACATAAGCCTTCTGCGCAACAATGAGGACAATCCTCAGTTTACGGACCGAGTCCGCATAATTGCTACTATCAACTTTCAACTATATTTTCTCTAGGAACATATCTAAACAGTAGAACTAAAGCGCGAGCTACGACATAATTTGCAAAAACCTTTTGACTATGTTCAGGATAATTAAGTTCATCTAATGAACTCCCACTCAGATAGACATCCCTCTAGTCATCTAAGTGATTACACGATCCGAGTCAACTAGGCCGTGTCCGATCATCACGTGAGACGGACTAGTCATCATCGGTGAACATCTTCATGTTGATTGTATCTACCATATGACTCATGCTCGACCTTTCGATCTCTTGCGTTCCGAGGCCATGTCTGTACATGCTGGGCTCGTCAAGTCAACCTAAGTGTTTCGCGTGTGTAAATCTGGCTTACACCCGTTGTATGTGAACGTTAGAATCTATCACACCCGATCATCACGTGGTGCTTCGAAACAACGAACTTTCGCAATGGTGCACAGTTAGGGGGAACACTTTCTTGAAACTTTAATGAGGGATCATCTTATTTAATATCGTTGTTCTAAGCAAATAAGATGCATAAACATGATAAACATCACATGCAAGTGACATGATATGGCCAATATCATTTTGCTCCTTTTGATCTCCATCTTCGGAGCTCCATGCTCATCATCGTCACCGGCATGACACCATGATCTCCATCATCGTGTCTCCATGAAGTTGTCGCGCCAACTATTACTTCTACTACTATGGCTAATGGTTTAGCAATAAAGTAAAGTAATTACATGGCGTTTTTCAATGACACGCAGGTCATACAATAAATTAAGACAACTCCTATGGCTCCTGCCGGTTGTCATACTCATCGACATGCAAGTCGTGATTCCTATTACAAGAACATGATCAATCTCATACATCACATATCATTCATCACATTCTTTTTTGGCCATATCACATCACATAGCATACCCTGCAAAAACAAGTTAGACGTCCTCTAATTGTTGTTTGCATGTTTTACGTGGCTGCTATGGGTTTCTAGAAAGAACATTTCTTACCTACGCAAAAACCACAACGTGATATGTCAATTGCTATTTACCCTTCATAAGGACCCTTTTCATCGAATCCGATCTGACTAAAGTGGGAGAGACTGGCACCCGCTAGCCACCTTATGCAACAAGTGCATGTCAGTCGGTGGAACCTGTCTCACGTAAGTGTACGTGTAAGGTCGGTCCGGGCCGCTTCATCTCACAATACCGTCGAAACAAGATTGGACTAGTAACGGTAAGCATATTGAACAAAATTAACGCCCACAACAACTTGTGTTCTACTCGTGCATAGAAACTACGCATAGACCTAGCTCATGATGCCACTGTTGGGGAACATAGCAGAAATCAAAAAATTTCTACGCATCACCAAGATCAATCTATGGAGTAATCTAGCAACAAGGGGAAGGAGAGTGCACCTACATACCCTTGTAGATCGCTAAGCGGAAGCGTTCAAGTGAACGGGGTTGATGGAGTCGTACTCGTCGTGATCCAAATCACCGATGATCCTAGCGCCGAACGGACGGCACCACCGCGTTCAACACACATACGGAACGGATACGTCTCCCACACCTTGATCCAGCAAGGAGGAGGGAGAGGTTGAGGAAGAGAGTCCAACAGCAGCACGACGGCGTGGTGGTGATGGAGTGGCAGTTCTCCAGCAGGGCTTCGCCAAGCTTACGCGGAGGAGAGGTATTGGAGGGGAGGGGCTGCGCCAGGTGCAAGCGTGAAGCTCCTATGCGCCTCCCCACTATATATAGGGGTGGAGGGGGCTGGTTTCTTGCCCTCCAAGTCCATTGGGGCGTTGGCAAAGGTGGGAGGAAAGAAATCACATCATTTCCTTCGCCACCGATTATTATCCCCCCTTTTAGGGATCTTGATCTTATCCCTTCGGGATATGATCTTATTCCTTCTAAGGGGGGATCTTGGTGCGCCTTGACCAGGGGTGTGGGTCCTTGCCCCCACTACCCACGTTCATGTGGGTCCCCCCATGCAGGTGGGCCCCACTCCGGAACCTTCTAGAACCTTCCCGGTACAATACCGAAAAATCCCGAACATTTTCCGGTGGCCAAAATAGGACTTCCCATGTATAAATCTTTACCTCCGGACCATTCCGGAACTCCTCGTGACGTCCGGGATCTCATCCGGGACTCAGAACAACATTCGGTAACTGCACACTAATTCCCATGACAACTCTAGCGTCACCGAACCTTAAGTGTGTAGACCCTACGGGTTCGGGAACCATGCAGACATGACCGAGACAACTCTCCGACCAATAACCAACAGCGGGATCTGGATACCCATGTTGGCTCCCACATGTTCCACGATGATCTCATCAGATGAACCACGATGTCGAGGATTCAATCAATCCCGTATTCAATTCCCTTTGTCTAGCGGTATAGTACTTGCTCGAGATTCGACCGTTGGTATCCCGATACCTTGTTCAATCTCGTTACCGGCAAGTCTCTTTACTCGTTCCGTAACACATCATCTCGTGATCAACCCCTTGGTCACATTGTGCACATTATGATGATGTCCTACCGAGTGGGCCCAGAGATACCTCTCCATCACACGGAGTGACAAATCCCAGTCTCGATTCGTGCCAACCCAACAGACGCTTCCGGAGATACCCGTAGTGTACCTTTATAGCCACCCAGTTATGTTGTGATGTTTGGTACACCCAAAGCATTCCTACGGTATCCGGGAGTTGCACAATCTCATGGTCTAAGGAAATGATACTTGACATTAGAAAAGCTTTAGCATACGAACTACACGATCTTTGTGCTAGGCTTAGGATTGGGTCTTGTCCATCACATCATTCTCCTAATGATGTGATCCCGTTATCAACGACATCCAATGTCCATGGTTAGGAAATCGTAACCATCTATTGATCAACGAGCTAGTCAACTAGAGGCTTATTAGGGACATGGTGTTGTCTATGTACCCACACATGTATCTGAGTTTCCTATCAATACAATTATAGCATGGATAATAAACGATTATCATGAACAAGGAAATATAATAATAATAACTAATTTATTATTGCCTCTAGGGAATATTTCCAACAAACGCCTCATATCCGTCGCCTTATAAAGGGCCACTTCCGAGTGGCTGACGCGTGGGACCAGGCGATCCTGTCAAATCCCGCAACAGTCCCACGCAACGTACGTGGCAAAAAATGTGGCGCAAAGATCGAGGTGCTACTGTTTATCCGCCACGCTTACTTCGGCATGCCCTGTCCTGCGTGCTTATGACTGGCATTATCAATAACGCCACTACTTTATGTACATTAAGCCCCTTGTAATGGAGGCTGGCTGGGGTCCTGGCGCACTCTATATAAGCCACCCCCTCCTCTGGCACAAGGGTTCGCACCCCTTGTAACATCACACTTATAATCCAGTCGACCGCCTCCGGGCACCGAGACATAGGGCTATTACTTCCTCAGCGAAGGGACTAAACTCATAAACCCTATGTGTACACCTTCACCATAGCTGAGATCTTGCCTCTCCATACCTACCCCCTTTCTACTGTCAGTCCTAGAACCACGACAGTCCTCGCCCGCGCAAAAGCGAGTCATGAGTGTAGTTAAGGCTTCCATTGTCCTTGGCTTTTCCTGGCCAAGGTGTATGGCTAGCCATTCATTGCGGACACTATGTTTGAAGGACGCTAAGGCTTCGGCGTCCGGACAGTCGACGATTTGGTTCTTCTTAGTGAGAAACCGGTTCCAAAGCTTATAGGCCGATTCTCCGGGTTGTTGGATTATGTGACTTAGATCGTCTGCATCCGGGGGCCGGACATAGGTCCCTTGGAAATTGGCCCGGAAAGCGTCCTCAAGTTCTTCCTAGCTTCCGATGGAGTTTTCGGGGAGGCTTTTCAGCCAGTGCCGAGCTGGTCCTTTCAGCTTGAGGGGTAAGTATTTAATGGCGTGGAGACCATCTCCGCGAGCCATGTGGATGTGAAGAATAAAGTCTTCTATGCAAACCACAGGGTCCGTCGTTCCGTCATATGCCTCGATGTTTATGGGTTTAAACCCTTCTGGAAAATCGTGTTCCAGCACCTCATCGGTGAAGCACAGGGGGTGTGCGGCACCCCTGTATTTGGCCGTGTCGTGGCACGGGTCCGATGATTGTAATGTTCAGTATTGGTTCCGAACTGGTAAATGACTGGCATATTTGGTTTGATAATCATGATCCCGTGTAGGAGCACGTTCCTTGGATCCATAGAGGGACCTGGTTTTGCTAGCCTTTTTTTCCACGTCCTCACGTAAATCATGTTTCTGGTCCTAAGCCGCAACCTCCCTTCCTTTACGGGAAGGGGGTGCGGGTTTATCTGCGGCATTGCAGGCCGCTCTGTCTCGACCACGAGGTGGTCGGTCTGGCTTGTCAGCCATATTGTTTTTCGGTGGTGTAGGCGCAATAGCCTCGTTGTCGAATTCGGGCAGCATCTTACGCTTAGGATAGGTCTTTGTTTGGCGATTACCGCCATATTTTCCTCAGCGTCTAGCACTTCATTCCATCTGTCATTGAGCATATCCTATGCGGCTTTAAGCCGCTGCTTCTGCTTCTTCAGGCTCCTTGCAGTGGCGATGAGCCTTTAATGGAGGCGTTCTTGTTCTAATGGTTCTTTTGGGACGATGAATTCGTCGTCGCCCAAGCTGATCTCCTCTCGGAGACAAGTTGATAGTTGCTATCTTTGGCATCACTGTGGTCAGACAACATCCCCGGACTGTGTTCACCATCCTCTCGTACGTCCTGCTCCAACGCTGGGTCTGCGGGTCTTCGGCTTGGTCCTGATTATCATCATCATCTGTGACAATGTTGCTATTTTTCCTTTTGCCGGTTCGAGGTCGGCGCTTCTGACGCCGATGCTTGGGAGGTTCATCGACAAGCATACTTTTATCGTCGTCCGCCTCCTTATCTTTAGGTGTGTCCACCATGTATATGTCGTATGAGGATGTGGCTGTCCAACACCCTGTAGGCGGTGGTTCCTGTTCCTATCCGGCATCGTCGTCCCTACCGTCAATGTCCTCGGAGTCGTAATCAAGCATGTCGGTTAAATCATCGACAGTGGCTATAAACTGGGTGGTGGGTGGGAAACGAAGTTCTTCGTCACCCGCTTCCCCTTCAAGCCGGACATAGTTCGGCCGAGAGTCCCCTAACAAGGAGAGGGATTTCAATGAGTTTAACACATCGCCTTGAGGTGAGTGCTGAAAGATGTCCGCGGAGCTGAACTCCAAGATCGGCGCCCAATCAGGTTCGATGGACGCGGATGCACGCTGTCCACAACCTTTGGCCAGAGACAAATCCGAGGTTCCAGTGACACAAGCCCAGCTCGATGTTGGGTCCGTGTGCGGCTCGAACGCCGCTGAGTCTGTGGCTTACGTGGCGGGGTTGAGCTTCCCATCCGCGGACAGCGCGGTCCGCTCTGGATCTAGGGCCAGAGCAGTTACGGGTGCTATCTCCTGAGCGCGGCCAGATGACAGATTTAGGTCATGTTCATCATGGTGGCAGGGGACAACCATCATGGGCTCGAATCCATCGAAGATCAAGTCTCCACAGATATCGGCCACAAAATTTAGACTTCCAAATCTGACCTGACGGCCAGGGGCGTAGCTATCGATCTGCTCTAGATGGCCAAGTGAGTTGGCCCGCAGTGTGAAGCTGCCGAATATGAAGATCTGTTCGGGGAGGAAGATCTTCCCCCGGGCTGCGTTGTTGTAGATGATTGATGGAGCCATCAAGCCTTTTGGTGACGATGCAGCGGAACTCTCAATGAAAGCACCAATGTCGGTGTCAAAACCGGCGGATCTCGGGTAGGGGGTCCTGAACTATGCGTCTAAGGCTAATGGTAACAGGAGGCGGGGGACACAATGTTTACCCAGGTTCGGGCCCTCTCTATTGAGTTAATACCCTACTTCCTGCTTGATTGATCTTGATGAATATGAGTATTACAAGAGTTGATCTACCACGAGATCGTAATGGCTAAACCCTAGAAGCCTAGCCTATGAGATTATGATTGTTGTCCTCCCTACGGACTAAACCCTCCGGTTTATATATACACCGGAGGGGGATAGGGTTACACAAACTCGGTTACAGAGAAAGGAATCTACATATCCGAATCACCAAGCTTGCCATCCACGCAAAGGAGAGTGCCATCCGGACACGGGACAAAGTCTTCTGTCTTGTATCTTCATAGCCCAATAGTCCAACCCATGTATATAGTCCGGCTGTCCGAGGACCCCTTAATCTAGGACTCCCTCACCCATCTTCTGGTATATAAGTCATTTTGACCGAGAAAAAAATCAGGGAGGACATTCGGGACAAAGCGCCGCCGTCTCGAGGAGGAACTTGGGCAGGAGCACTTTTGCCCTCCGACAGAGCGATTCTGCCGGGGGAACTTCCCTCCAGGAGGGGGAAATCATCGTCATTGTCATCACCTACAACTCTCCCATCTTGGGGAGGGCCATCTTCATCAACATCTTCACAGCACCAACTCCTCTCAAACCCTAGATCATCTCTTGCGTTCAATCTTTGTATCAAAACTATAGATTGGTGCCCGTGGGTGACTAGTAGTGTTGATTACATCTTGTAGTTGATTACTATATGGTTTATTTGGTGGAAGATTATCTGTTCAGATCCATTATGTTATTCAATACCCCTCTCATCTTGAGCATGTTTATCATTTGTGAGTAGTTACTTTTTTTCTTGAGGTCATGGGAGAAATCATGTTGCAAGTAATCATGTGAATTTGATATGTGTTCGATATTTTGATAGTATGTATGTTGTGATTCCCTTAGTGGTGTCATGTGAACGTCGACTACATGACACTTCACCATATTTGGGCCTAAGGGAATGCATTGTGGAGTAGTAAATAGATGGTGGGTTGCGAGAGTGACAGAAACTTAAACCCCCGTTTATACACTATTCCATAAGGGACTGATTGGATCCTAGAGTTTAATGCTATGGTTAGAATTTATTCTTAATACCTTTCTTGTAGTTGTGTATGCTTGCGAGAGGGTTAATCATAAGTATGAGGGTTGTTCAAGTAAGAACAACAACTAAGCACTGGTCCACCCACATATCAAATTATCAAAGTAGTGAACACAAATCAAACCAACATGATGAAAGTAAGTAGATGAAATTCCCGTGTACCCTCAATAATGCTTTGCTTGTTATAAGAGACCATTTTGGCCTGTCCTTTGTCTAAAAAGGACCGGGCTACCTTGCTGCATACTTATTGTTACTATCATTACTTGCTCGTTACAAATTATCTTGCTATCAAACTACTCGCTACTTACAGTTTTAGCACTTGCAAACATCATCTTACTGAAAACTACTTGTCATTTCCTTCTACTCCTCGTTGCGTTCGACACTCTTATGTATCGAAAAGAGCTACAATTGATCCCCTATACTTGTGGGTCATCAAGGCTATTTTCTGGTGCCGTTGCGGGGGAGTGAAGTGCCTTTGATAAGTGGAATTCGGTAAGGAAACATTTATATAGTGTGCTGAAATTTATTGTCACTTGTTACCATGGAAAACAATCCTTTGAGGGGTTTGTTCGGGGTATCTTCACCTCATACGGAACTACAATTAGTTATGCCTGCACATACTGCACCTACTGAAAATATTTAATATGAAATTCCTTCGGGTATGATAGAACAACTGGTAGCTAATCCTTATGCAGGACATGGAACTGAACATCCTGATATGCACTTGATACATGTGGAACCAATTTGTGGATTGTTTAAGCTTGCAGGTTTACCCAGGGATGAAGTGATGAAAAAGGTTTTCCCTTTATCTTTGAAGGGAAAAGCATTGTCATGGTATAGGGTATGCGATGATATTGGATCATGGAATTGGAATCGTTTGAAATTGGAGTTCCATCAAAAAGAAATCCTATGCATCTAGTTCATCGTGATCGGAATTATATATATAATTTTTGGCCTCATGAAGGATAAAGTATCGCTCTAGCTTGAGGGAGGCTTAAGTTGATGTTTTATTCATGCCCCAATCATGAGCTCTCAAGAGAAATCATTATTCAAAATTTCTATGCTCGGCTTTCTCGTAATGATCAAACCATGCTCGATACTTCATGTACTGGTTCTTTTATGAAGAAGACTATTGAATTCCGGTGGGATCTTTTGGAAAGAATTAAATGCAACTCTAAAGATTGGGAACTTGACGAAGTTAAAGAGTCAGGTATAAAGCTTAACTATGATTGTGTTAAATCTTTTATGGATACTGACGCTTTTCAAAAGTTTAGCACTAAATATGGACTTGACTCTGATATAGTAGCCTCCTTTTGTGAATCATTTGCTACTCATGTTGAACTTCCTAAAGAGAAGTGGGTTAAATATCACCCACCTATTAAATATGAAATTAAAGAACCAGTACCAGTTAAAGAACAAACTATACTTTATAATGTTGATCCAGTTATTCCTTCTACTTATATTGAGAAACCACCTTTCCCTGTTAGGATAAAAGAACATGCTAAAGTTTCAACTGTGGTTAACAAAAGCTATGTTAGAACACCTAAACCTGATGAAAAAATTAAAGTAGAACCTGACATTGCTATGGTTAAAGATCTCTTGGAAGAAGATATGGATGGGCATGTTATTTACTTTTGTGAAGAAGCTGCTAGAATTGTCAAGCCGGAGGGGAAAGATAAACATAGACCAATTGTTGGCATGCCTGTTGTTTCAGTTAAAATAGGAGATCACTATTATTATGGTTTATGTGACATGGGTGCTAGTGTGAGTGACATTCCCCACTCCTTATATGAAGAAATTAGAGATGAAATAGCACCTGCTGAAATAGAAGACATTGATGTTACTATTAAACTTGCTAATAGGGATACTATATCACCCATTGGGATTCTTATAGATGTTGAAATCTTGTGTGGGAAGATAAAATACCCTACTGATTTTCTTGTTCTTACCACCCCACAAGATAAATTGTGTCCCATTATATTTGGTAGACCTTTCTTGAACACCGTCAATGCTAAAATAAATTGTAAGAAACAAACTATCGGTGTTAGCTTTGTTGATGAATCTCACGAGTTTAATTTTTCCAAGTTCAGTAGAAATTATCATGAAAAAGAATTTCCTAGTAAGGATGAAGTAATTGGTCTTGCTTCTTTTGATGTGCCACCTACTGATCCTATAGAGCGATACTTGCTAGACCATGAGAATGATTTACATATGCATGAAAGAAATGAAATAGATAAGATCTTCTTTGAACAACGTCCTTTGCTTAAACACAATTTGCCTGTTGAAACGCTTGGAGGTCCTCCTCCATCTAAGGGTGACCCTGTGTTTGAATTAAAACCTTTGCTAGACACTTCGAAATATGCTTATCTTGATGAAAATAAGATATATCCTATTATTATCAGTGCTAACTTTTCAGAACATGAAGAAGAAAGATTATTGAAAGTTCTAAGGAAGCACCGAGCTGCAATTGGGTATACTCTTGATGATTTTAAGGGCATTAGTCCCACTCTATGTCAGCATAAAATTAATATGGAACCTGATGCTAAACCAGTTGTTGATCATCAACGTCGGTTAAATCCGAAGATGAAAGAAGTGGTGAGAACGGAAATATTAAAACTTTTGGAAGAAGGTATAATCTATCCTATAGTTGATAGTAAATGGGTAAGTCATGTTCATTGTGTCCCTAAGAAGGGAGGTATTACTGTTGTTCCTAATGATAAGAATGAGCTTATTCCACAAAGAATTGTCACGGGCTATAGAATGGTTATTGATTATAGAAAATTGAATAAAGCTACTAGAAAAGATCATTACCCTCTGCCTTTTATTGATCAAATGTTAGAAAGACTATCTAAGCACACACAATTTTTCTTCCTTGATGGATACTCTGGCTTTTGAAAAATACCCGTTTTACAATCTAATCAAGAAAAGACCACTTTTACTTGTCCTTTTGGAACATTTTCTTATAGACGTATGCCTTTCGGTTTATGTAATGCACCTGCTACCTTTCAAAGATGTATGACTGCTATATTCTCTGACTTTTGTGAAAAGATTGTTGAGGTTTTCATGGATGACTTTTATGTTTATGGGAAGTCCTTTGATGATTATTTAAGCAATCTTGAGCGAGTTTTGCAGAGATGCGAACAAACAAATCTTGTCTTGAATAGGGAGAAGTGCCACTTGATGGTTAATGAGGGCATTGTCTTGGGTCATAAAATTTCTGAAAGAGGTATTGAAGTGGACCAAGCTAAGATTGATGCAATTGAGAAAATGCCATGTCCTAAGGACATCAAAGGTATTTGTAGTTTCCTAGGTCATGCTTGTTTCTATAAGATATTGATTAAAGACTTCTCTAAAATGTCTAGGCCTCTTACTAGTCTTTTGCAAAAGGATGTTCCTTTTGTTTTTGATGATGATTGTTTAGAAGCCTTTGAAACACTCAAGAAAGCCTTAATTTCTGCACCTATTGTTCAACCACCTGATTGTAACTTGCCTTTTGAAATTATGTGTGATGCTAGTGATTATGTTGTTGGTGTTGTTCTAGGACAAAGAGTTGATAAGAAATTGAATGTTATTCATTATGCTAGTAAAACTCTAGACAGTGCTCAAAGAAATTATGCTACTACTAAAAAAGAATTTTTAGCAGTGGTGTTTGCTTGTGATAAATTTAGACCTTATATTGTTGATTCCAAAGTAACTGTTCACACAGACCATGCTGCTATTAAATATCTTATGGAAAAGAAAGATGCTAAACCTAGACTTATTCGTTGGTTTCTCTTGTTACAAGAATTTAATTTACATATTATGGATAGAAAAGGAGCTGAGAACCCCGTAGTGATAAGTTGTCTAGGTTTGAAAATGTGCGTGATGACCCACTACCTATTGATGATAGTTTTATTGATGAGCAGTTAGCTGCAATAAATGTTGCTAATAGTACTCCGTGGTATGCTGATTATGCTAATTACATTGTTGCTAAATATTTACCTCCTAGCTTTACTTACCAACAGAAGAAAAAAAATCTTCTATGATTTAAGACATTACTTTTGGGATGACCCACATCTATATAAAGAAGGAGTAGATGGTATTATTAGACATTGTGTACCTGAGCATGAACAAGGACAAATCCTACGGAAATGCCACTCCGAGGCTTATGGAGGGAATCATGTTGGAGATAGAACTACTCACAAGGTATTGCAATCTAGATTTTATTGGCCTACTCTCTTCAAGGATGCCCGTAAGTTTCTCTCATCTTGTGATGAATGCCAAAGAATAGGTAATATTGGTAAGCGTCCAGAAATGCCTATGAATTATTCACTTGTTGAACCATTTGATGTTCGGGGATTTGATTACATGGGACCTTTTCCTTCCTCTAATGGGTATACACATATTTTGGTTGTTGTTGAATATGTTACTAAATGGGTAGAAGCTATTCCAACTAGTAGTGCTGATCACAACACCTCTATTAAAATGCTTAAGGAAGTTATTTTCCCAAGGTTTGGAGTCCCTAGATATTTAATGACTGATGGTGGTTCACACTTTATTCATGGTGCTTTTTGTAAAATGCTTGCCAAGTATGATGTTAACCATAGAATTGCATCACCTTATCATCCTCAGTCTAGTGGTCAAGTTGAACTTAGCAATAGGGAAATAAAATTAATTTTGCAAAAGACTGTCAATAGGTCCAGGAAGAATTGGTCTAAGAAACTAGATGATGCACTTTGGGCTTATAGAACAACATATAAAAATCCAATGGGTATGTCTCCTTATAAAATGGTTTATAGAAAATCTTGTCATTTGCCTCTTGAGTTAGAGCATAAAGCATACTGGGCAATGAAAGAACTCCACTATGATTTCAAACTTGCTGGTAGAAAGAGGTTATTTGATATTAGCTCTTTAGATGAATGGAGAACACAGGCTTATGAAAATGCAAAATTATTCAGAGAGAAAGTTAAAAGATGGCATGACAAAAGAATCCAAAAGCGTGAGTTCAAAGGCGGAGAATATGTTCTTTTGTACAACTCTCGTTTTAGATTATTTGCTGGAAAGCTCCATCGAAATGGGAAGGCCCATATGTCATCGAGGAGGTTTACCGGTCTGGAGCCATCAAAATAAATAATTTTGAAGGCACTAACCCGAAGGTTGTCAATGGGCAACGAATAAAGCATTATATATCAGGTATGCCTGTCAATGTTGAAAGTAATATTATCCAAACTTTGACACCGGAGGAACACATAAAAGAGTCCTTTCGGAACACCCCAGAATCGTCAAAATAAGGAGGTACGTAATACGGTAAGTAAACGGTCTCCGAAAAATCCACAAAAATATTTTTTGTTTGTGTTGGAATATTTTAGAATTTTGGAAATAAAGAAACTCCCAGGAGACGTATCCTGGTGGGCATATGCCAGGCATGCCTGGCACGCCCAAGTGGGTTGTGCCCACCTGGGGCACTTTTCGGACTCTGTTTTTCTTCTGTATACCTGTCCTGCAAGATAAATTTTTTATGTATACTTCCCGAACCTGTTAACCACCGTATTGCAAAGAAATCCTCTGTTCTCTTTTCTTGTTGTTCCTGGTCAGATTTATCAAGAAAGGAAGCTACCATAAATCCATCCCCGGTGACAACACAAGCACTATTGGCCGAGGAGGAAGAAGAAACTTCTTTACCATCAAGGGAGAACTGAGTATCGGGTATGGGCACTCCCCTTGGATTCCGCCAAGCTTGGGGGAGGTGCCCCGGTATCGTATCATCCCACCATCTTTTTGCTTTACTTATCTTAGTTCAATCTTTTTTGCTTTAGATGAAATAAAGTTAGTTCAATCCTTTCTTATTTGAGAGTCTGCTTAGTGATCTACCCTCATAATCGTGTGCAAGTTATATAATAAAGTTAGTCTGAGTTTTGCTTTCTTTACTTTCATGTTGCAAATAAAGAAAAGAAATAAGAAAGGAAGAAAAAATAAATAAATAAAAGAAAGGAAATAAATCAATAAGATCATATACTAATCCTATGGTAGGTGATAGCACCACATAAGGAAAAGTATAAGTAGGAAATTTTATTAGAGATTGACAAACAGAGATTAGTAAATGATGCAACTCATGAAAAAATTAATAAGGGAAGAGAAGATTCACATATAAATATACTATCCTAGAAATCTTTTGTGATTGTGAGCCCTCATCAAAATATTATATGCCAAAATTGTTGACGTTGGACAAGGAAGACAACTTAATGATTTATGTATATTTATATTCACATAGAAGTCATATTGTCATAGATCCTTTAACATGTGATGCTTGCCCCTATCTTTGCTAGCCAAAAATTCCGCACCAAGTAGAGATACTACTTGTGCATCCAAAACCCTTAAACCCAAATCTTTTTCAAGTGTCCACCATACCTACCTATGGATTGAGCAAGATCCCTCAAGTAAGTTGTCATCGGTGCAAAAAGGCAATAAAAATTGCTTCTAAATATGTGAGATCATTTATTGTAAGAGAAAATTGAGCGTTGTACGAACTTGGATGACAAAGAATAAAAGTGACAGACTGCATAATAAAGGTTGTAATCTTAAGGGGCAATAGAACGTGACGTTCTCTTGCACTATGGGATTGAGCATGCAAACAAATAAGCGCATGGCAACCTCTACTTCCCTCTGCGAAGGGCCTATCTTGTACTTTTATGTATTTACTTTTATGCAAAGAGTCAAAGTTTTCCTTCTATTCCTTTTTATTTTCTCTTTTGGCAAGGATCATGTGGTGAGGAAAGATCTAGGAACATATGTCCAATTGAATATAGATAGCATGAGTTATTATTGTTGACATCACCCTTGAGGTGAGTATGTTGGGAGGCGAAACTATGAGCCCCTATCTTTCTAGGTGTCCGGTTGAAATGTTTTGCTCATGGGTACGAGGTGAGTGTTAGCAATCATAGAAGACTATATGATGGTTGAGTATGTGGACTTGCTAGAAGGCTCCAACACATGACTCTTCCTAAAAAGATGATAAATTGTAGTTGCAAAGTTGACCGAGAGCATAGTTTGTTGGTTTTAAATAAAGTTTCCGCTTTATACTTCGATTATGTGATGAATTGTTACTTATTCATGGGAAGTATATGATGCGAGTTTAATGATAAAATTCCTTTGTTCAATTTTGTTGATGTTATAATAATCAACACGATGCTTCTATGTCCGTATTTTTGTTTTTATCAACACCTCTCTCTCTCAAAGCATGTGGACATGTTCTTTGATTTCGGCTTTTCTTGAGGACAAGTGAGGTCTAAGCTTGCGGGAGTTGATACATCCATTTTGCATCATGTTTTCTTACTATTATTTATAATATTTTTATCCATAATAACGCTTTTTGGAGTAATTCAAATGCCTTTTCTCTCATAATTTGCAAGGTACACACCAAGAGGGAGAATTCTGGCAGCTGGAAATTTGGACCTGAAAAAGCTACGTCAGGCTACCTATTCTGCACAACTCCAAACAAGTTGAACCTCCACGGAGAATTTTTATTGATTATTTAAGAAATATTGGCGCAAATATCTACCAGAGGGGGTCCATCAGGTGGGCACAACCCACCTGGGCGCGCCAGGGAGCCCAGGCGCGCCCTGGTGGGTTGTGCCCTCCTCGTCCCACCTCCGGTGCCCATATTTTGGTATATAAGTAATTTTGACCTAGAAAAAAATCAGGGGAGGACATTCGGGACGAAGCGCCACTGTATCGAGGCGGAACTTGGGCAGGAGCACTTTTGCCCTCCGGTGGAGCGATTCTGCCGGGGGAACTTCCCTCCCGGAGGGGGAAATCTTCGTCATAGTCATCACCTACAACTCTCCCATCTTGGGGAGGGCCATCTTCATCAACATCTTCACAGCAACAACCCCTCTCAAACCCTAGTTCATATCTTGCGTTCAATCTTTGTATCAAAACTATAGATTGGTGCCCGTGGGTGACTAGTAGTGTTGATTACATCTTGTAGTTGATTACTATATGGTTTATTTGGGGGAAGATTATATGTTCAGATCCATTATGTTATTCGATACCCCTCTAATCTTGAGCATGTTTATCATTTGTGAGTAGTTACTTTTGTTCTTGAGGTCACGGGATAAATCGTGTTGCAAGTAATCATGTGAATTTGATATGTGTTCGATATTTTGATAGTTTGTATGTTGTGATTCCCTTAGTGTGGTGTCATGTGAACGTCGACTACATGACACTTCACCATATTTGGGCCTAAGGGAATGCATTGTCGAGAAGTAAATAGATGGTGGGTTGCGAGAGTGACAGAAACTTAAACCCTAGTTTATGCACTATTCTGTAAGGGACCGATTGGACCCTAGAGTTTAATGCTATGGTTAGAATTTATTCTTAATACTTTTCTCGTAGTTGCGGATGCTTGCGAGAGGGTTAATCATAAGTAGGAGGGTTGTTCAAGTAAGAACAACACCAAAGCACCGGTCCACCCACATATCAAATTATCAAAGTAGCGAACACAAATCAGACCAACATAATGAAAGTAACTAGATGAAATTCCTGTGTACCCTCAAGAACGCTTTGCTTGTTATAAGATACCGTTTTGGCCTGTCCTTTGTCTAAAAAGGATCGGACTACCTTGCTGCATACTTATTGTTACTATCATTACTTGCTCGTTACAAATTATCTTGCTATCAAGCTACTCGCTACTTACAGTTTCAGCACTTGCAGACATCATCTTAGTGAAAACTACTTGTCATTTCCTTCTACTCCTCATTGGGTTCGACACTCTTACTTATCGAAAAGAGCTATAATTGATCCCCTATACTTGTGGGTTATCATGTAAATATGGAGGGGGGCATCGCACACGGTTGGGAGAGAAACTTGTGTGTTCTAGGGTGCCCCACTGCCCCCATATATAAAGGAGCAAGGGAAGGCCGGCCAGCCCTGCTAGGGCGCGCACCACAAGGAGAGTCCTACTAGGACTACTAGTCCTAGTAGGATTCCACCAAGAGGGAGAGACGGGGAAAGAAGGAGAGTGAGAGGTAGAAGGAAAGGGGGGCGCCACCGCCCCTTCCCTGGTCCATTTTGGACCCAAGAGGGAGGGGGCGCGCGGCCTTCCCTGGCCGCCCCTCTCTCTACACACTGATACGTCTCCAACGCATCTATAATTTTTGATTGTCCCACGCTATTGTATTACCTGTTTTGGATGTTATGGGCTTTGTTATACACTTTTATATCATTTTTGGGACTAACCTATTAACCGGAGGCCCAACCCATATTGCTGTTATTTTTGCCTATTTCGGTGTTTCGCAGAAAGGAATATCAAGTGGAGTCCAGACGGAATGAAACCTTCGGGAGAGTTATTTTTGGAACGGAAGCAATCTAGGAGACTTGGAGTAGACGTCGGGGAAGATTTGAGGAAGCCACGAGGCAGGGAGGCACGACCCCACCCTCGTGGGCCCCTTGTGGCTCCCCTGACCGACTTCTTTCTCCTATATATGTCCATATACCCTAAAAACACCGGAGAACACAATAGATCGGGAGTTCCACCGCCGCAAGCCTCTGTAGCCAGCAAAAACCAATCGGGACCCTGTTCCGGCACCCTGCCGGAGGGGGGATCCCTCACCGGTGGCCATCTTCATCATCTCGACGCTCTCCATGACGAGGAAGGAGTAGTTCACCCTCGGGGCTGAGGGTATGTACCAGTAGCTATGTGTTTGATTTCTCTCTCTCGTGTTCTTGAGGTGATACGATCTTGATGTATCGCGAGCTTTGCTAATATAGTTGGATCTTATGATGTTTCTCCCCCTCTACTCTCTTGTAATGAATTGAGTTTCTGTTTGAAGTTATCTTATCAGATTGAGTCTTTAAGGATTTGAGAACACTTGATGTATGTCTTGCCGTGCTTATCTGTGGTGACAATGGGATATTCACGTGATCCACTTGATGTATGTTTTGGTAATCAACTTGCGGGTTCCGTGACCTTGGGAATCTATGCATAGGGGTTGGCACGCATTTTCGTCTTGACTCTCTGGTAGAAACTTTGGGGCACTCTTTGAAGTACTTTGTGTTGGTTGAATAGATGAATCTGAGATTGTGTGATGCATATCGTATAATCATGCCCACGAATACTTGAGGTGACATTGGAGTATCTAGGTGACATTAGGGTTTTGGTTGATTTGTGTCTTAAGGTGTTATTCTAATACAAACTCTATGATAGATCGAACGGAAAGAATAGCTTCATGTTATTTTACTACGGACTCTTAAATATATCGATCAGAAAGGATAACTTTGAGGTGGTTTCGTACCCTACCATAATCTCTTTGTTTGTTCTCTGCTATTAGTGGCTTTGGAGTGACTCTTTATGATGTTGAAGGATAGTTATATGATCCAATTATGTTATTATTGTTGAGAGAACTCGCACTAGTGAAAGTATGAACCTTAGGCCTTGTTTCCTAGCATTGCAATACCGTTTACGCTCACTTTTACCATTAGTTACCTTGCTGTTTTTATATTTTCATATTACAAAAACCTATATCTACCATCCATATTGCACTTGTATCACCATCTCTTCGCCGAACTATTGCACCTATACAATTTACCATTGTATTGGGTGTGTTGGGGACACAAGAGACTCTTTTTCATTTGGTTGCAGGATTGTTTGAAAGAGACCATATTCATTCTACGCCTCCCACAGATTGATAAACCTTAGGTCATCCACTTGAGGGAAATTTGCTACTGTCCTACAAACCCATGCACTTGGAGGCCCAACAACGTCTACAAGAAGAAGGTTGCATAGTAGACATGAAGCTCTTTTCTGGTGTCGTTGCCGGGGAGGTGAGTGCTTGAAGGTATATCTTTAGATCTTGCAATCGAATCTTTTTGTTTCTTGTTTTATCACTAGTTTAGTATATAAAAGAAAACTACAAAAAAATGGAATTGAGTTTGCCTCATATGCTTCATCTTTTTAATATCTTTCGTGAGAATGATGGAAAGGAAAAATGTGCTCAAGTGCTAGAAGAAGAAATATGTAAAATGTTTGGCACTAAATCTTTGAATGTTGAGCATGATTGCAATGTTGTTAGTATGAACTCTTTGAATATCCATAGTACTAATGATGATTGCACTAGTCACGATGAAAATGTCTCCTATAAGCATGTCAATTTTTGTGGAGTGCATTGGGTTTGGAAGTACACACCAAATAGAGAAGATAGATTTTGCAAGAGGCATAAGTATTTAGAAACTAAATGGTTGCAAGAAAGGCTAGATGTGAGTGCTGAAAATTTTAAATATCTTAACCGTACTTGTGAACTTTGCAATGAACATGGTCATTTAAATCTTCGATGCAAATTATTTCATGATCGAATCGTGTCCAAAAATTGTGATGACTTGATTTCCCTTGCACATCATAATGAACTTAGTTTGCTTTTGGATTATGAAGAAATGAAACATTTAACTAAGCATATTCCAGAATTTAACCTTAAGAAATTTCTTGATATTGATCTAGAGGAAATTTATATGTATTGTGCGGTGAATTGCATTGAAAATCCTTATATTGCCAATTACATAAAGAAAAGAAAGCAAATAGAAGATTAAGAGAATACTAATGAAAGGGAAGAAACTTCCCAATATCCTCCTATTATTTCTTATGATGAATCAGGTAACGAGGAGGAGCTTTCTACTCAACCAATCTCATTAATAAGGAGCTCAAAGAAGAGGGTTGAACCCATACATGATGTGAAGAAGAAAAAGAAAAGACGGAGAAGCAAAGGTAGAAAGGTACCCCTCCCAAATGATATTGCTCCTACTACTCATTGTGATGATGATAATTGATATACTATTGGTGCTATCCATACTATTAATGATGAGAGTGATTGTGCTTATGATATGAAAAGGCCCAAGCTTGGGGATGCTATGTTTGATGAGAATGACATGTTTGAGAATATATTTGCTGCAATTAATGTTTGTCCCAAGCTTGGGGATGCTACGTTTAATGAAGATGATATTTTTTAGCCTCCCAAGTTTTGATATGCAAAATTGTTATGATGATAGCATGCCTCCTACTTATGATGATTATATTGATGAAAGTGGGTTTGGAAGAGTGTCAACTTTAGGAAGTAATGATCCCACTATTTTGGAGGATGTTGAATCTTATTGTGATGAACATGAAAGTGGATTTGGAGAGGTCATGACTTTATTTAGTGGTGATTCCACTACCTTGGAAGAGGTTTCAATCGATTATGATGAGAACAAAGTTGCTACTTATGATGATTATTGTGATGAAACTTATGCTATAAGAAGTAGTGATGATTATATTTATAAAACTTGTCATGATTATTATTATCCTTTTTCTGAACATTACTCTTTTAATGTGGAAACAATTTTATTATTCGACTCTCTTATGATACTCCCACTATTCCGAATAAGAAGAATTTTGCTTATGTGGAGAGTAGTAAATTTTCTATGCAAGTAGATCATGGAAAGAATGCTTTATGCGCTGGTTATATTGTTGAGTTCATTCATTATCGCTACTGAAAATTATTATGAGGGAGGAACATATGCTTGTAGGAATTGCAATAATATCAAGTTCCCTCTCTATGTGCTTAAAATCTTGAAGTTATGCTTGTTTTGCCTTCCTATGCTAGTTGATTATTGTTCCCATAAGTTGTTTGCTCACAAAATACCTATGCATAGGAAGTGGGTTAGGCTTAAATGTGCTAGTCATATGCTTCATGATGCTCCCGTTATGTTTCAATTCTTATCTTTTATGTGAGCATCATTGTCATCATCGTGCCTAGCTGAAAGGCATTAAAGAAAAGCGCTTGTTGGGAGACAACCCAATATTTACCTTTACTGTTTTTGTGTGTTCACATGATTATGCTACTGTATTAATCATGTTCTATAGCTTTTGTTTCAATAAAGTGCCAAGTAAGTCTTTAGGATAGCTTACGGTGATAGTTATGTTGATCCTGCTGAAAATCAGAAACTTTTGCACCCAGTAAATTAGTTTTCATAATTCACAGAAACGTGATTTTGATCTGATTCTTTTTCCTCTGAATTGGTACACATATTTCTCAGGTTTCCTAATTTGGTAGGATTTTTGGAGCTCTAGAAGTGTACGTTTGATACAGATTACTATAGACTGTTCTGTTTTTGATAGATTCTGTTTTCTATGTGTTGTTTGCTTATTTTGATGAATCTATGAGTAGTATCGGAGGGTATGAACCATATAAAAGTTGGAATACAGTAGATATTACAACAATATGAATTTATAATGAGTTCATAACAGTACCTAAGTGGTGATTTATTTTCTTATACTAACGGAGCTTACGAGTTTTCTGTTGAGTTTTGTGTTGTGAAGTTTTCAAGTTTTGGGTAAAGATTCGATGGACTATGGAATAAGGAGTGGCAAGAGCCTAAGCTTGGGGATTCCCAATGCACCCCAAGGTAATATTCAAGTACAACCAAGATCCTAAGCTTGGGGATGCCCCGGATGGCATCCCTTCTTTTGTCTTCGTTCATCGGTAACTTTACTTGGAGCTATATTTTTATTCAACACATGATATGTGTTTTGCTTGGAGCGTCATTTTGTTTTGCTTTGCTTGCTGTTTGAATAATATCCCAAGATCTGAAATTCTTAAATGTTAGAGAGTCTTCACATAGTTGCATAATTATTCGACTACTCATTGATCTTCACTTATATCTTTCGGAGTAGTTTGTCATTTTCTCTAGTGCTTCACTTATATCTTTTAGAGCATGTCGGTTGCTTTATTTAGTAGAAATTGTTGATCTCTCATGCTTCACTTATATTATTTTGAGAGTCTTTTAGAACAGCATGGTATTTGCTATGGTTATAATATTGGTCCTAATATGATGGGCATCCAAGTAGGGTATAATAAAAACTATCATAGAAAGTGAATTGGATGCTATGATCAATTTGATGCTTGATAATTGTTTTGAGATATGAGGATGGTGATATTAGAGTCATGCTAGTTAAAGTATTTGTGAATTTAAACAATACTTGTGTTGAAGTTAGTGATTCCAGTAGCATGCACGTATGGTGAACCGCTTTGTGATGAAGTTGGAGCATAATTTATTTATTTATTGTCTTCCTTATGAGTGGCGGTCGGGGACGAGCGATGGTCTTTTCCTACCAATCTATCCCCCTAGGAGCATGCGCGTAGTACTTTGTTTCAATAACTTGTAGATTTTTGCAATAAGTATATGCGTTCTTTATGACTAATGTTGAGTCCATGGATTATACGCACTCTCACCCTTCCACCATTGCTAGCCTCTCTTGTGCCGCATAACTTTCGCCGGTACCATACACCCACCATATACCTTCCTCAAAACAGCCACCATACCTACCTATTATGGCATTTCCATAGCCATTCTGAGATATATTGCCATGCAACTTTCCACCGTTCCGTTTATTATGACACGCTCCATCATTGTCATATTGCTTTTGCATGATCATGTAGTTGACATCGTATTTGTGGCAAAGCCACCTTGATAATTCTTTCATACATGTCACTCTTTATTCATTGCATATCCCGGTACACCGCCTGAGGCATCCACATAGAGTCATATTTTGTTCTAAGTATTGAGTTGTAATTCATGAGTTGTAAGTAAATAAAAGTGTGATGATCTTCATTATTAGAGCATTGTCCCAAGTGAGGAAAGGATGGAGACTATGATTCCCCACAAGTCGGGATGGGACTACAGACTTTATAAAAAAAGAGAAAGGCCATAAAAAAGGCCCAAAAAAGGAGAAATGCCATAAAAAAGAGAACGACCCAAAACATGAGAGAAAATGAGAGAAGGGACAATGTTACTATCCTCTTTCCACACTTGTTCTTCAAAGTAGCACCATGGTCTTCATGATAGAGAGTCTCCTATGTTGTCACTTTCATATACTTGTTGGAATTTTACATTATAGAACTTGGCTTGTATATTCCAATGATGGGCTTCCTCAAAATGCCCTAGGTCTTTGTGAGCAAGCAAGTTGGATGCACACCCACTTAGTTTCTTTTGTTGAGCTTTCATACACTTATAGCTCTAGTGCATCCGTTGCATGGCAATCCCTACTCACTCACATCGATATCTATTAATGGGCATCTCCATACGCCTAGTTGGTGTGAGACTATCTTCTCCTTTTTTGTCTTCTCCACAACCACCATTCTATTCCACATATAGTGCTATGTCCATGGCTCACGCTCATGTATTGCGTGAAAGTTGAAAAAGTTTGAGAACATAAAAGTATGAAACAATTGCTGGGCTTATCATCGGGGTTGTGCATGATTAAATACTTTGTGTGATGAAGATAGAGCATAGCCAGAATATATGATTTTGTAGGGATAGCTTTCTTTAGCCATGTTATTTTGAGAAGACATGATTGCTTTGTTAGCATGCTTGAAGTATTATTGTTTTCATGCCAATATGAACTTTTATCTTGAATCATTTGGATCTGAACATTCATGCCACAATAAAGAAATTACATTGAGAAATATGCTAGGTAGCATTCCACATCAAAAATTCTGTTTTTATCATTTACCTACTCGAGGACGAGCAGGAATTAAGCTTGGGGATGCTTGATATGTCTCCAACGTATCTATAATATTTGATTGTTCCATGCTATTATATTACCTGTTTTGGATGTTTATGGGCTTTGTTATACACTTTTATATCATTTTTGGGACTAACCTATTAACCGGAGGCCCAGCCCATATTGCTGTTTTGTTTGCCTATTTCAGTGTTTCGCAGAAAAGGAATATCAAACGGAGTCCAAACGGAATGAAACCTTTGGGAGAGTTATTTTTGGAACAGAAGCAATCCAAGAGACTTGGAGTACATGTGAGGGAAGCTTCGAGGAAGCCACGAGGTAGGGAGGCGCGCCCCCACCCTCGTGGGCCCCTCGTGGCTCCCCTGACTGGCTTCTTTCGCCTATATATGTCCATATACCCTAAAAACATCGGAGAACACAATAGATCAGGAGTACCGCCGCCGCAAGCCTCTGTAGCCACCAAAAACCAATCGGGACCCCGTTCCGGCACCGTGCCGGAGGCGGGATCCCTCACCGATGGCCATCTTCATCATCCCGGCGCTCTCCATGACGAGAAGGTTGTTCACCCTCGGGGTTGAGGGTATGTACCAGTAGCTATGTGTTTGATCTCTCTCTCTCTCTCCACTACAAAAAATACACATCTGTGACATTTTGGGCTGAACGAAATTTTTTTCTGTCATACATATGATACTTCTATGACAATAATTGTGACAAAACCCGGTATCATCATAGATGTGGTGGGCTCCTACTTCTATGACAAAAAATCATGACAGAAAATGGGCTTTTCGTCCTGGGCGGGCCAGAGACGCAGCTGCATGACATTCTTTGGGCCGTCCATGACGGAAAAAACCATGGTAGAAGCGAGGGCGAGGAAAATTTCGGGGAGTTCCCGGTTACGATGGGCGGTCGAGGGCCGAGCGATGCGCGGTTCTCTCATACATGTACGCGCGTGTGTGTGAGTCGTTGGCTCTAACTAAACCCGAGCGAGGTGTTGGGCTCTAACTGAACCCGAGCGATTGCACTGCAGGCTACTCGTTACTGAACCCTAGCGATCGATCAATGGCTGTTAACTGAACCCGATCGAGCGATTCCTTCGCTACTGCTGCTAACTGAAGTCGATTGATGGTGCCTCTCTGGATTTACATCGAGCGTTGAAGGGGGGGGGGGTTGGATGAACAGGACCCCGTGGTGTGGAGGGCTGGATGAACAGGACGACCCCGTGGAGGGCTGGATGAATAGTAGACGGTGGAGGGGTGCCCGTGGAGGCGTGGTTGAACAGTAGCCAGTGGAGTAGCGCGCGGTGGAGGCTGGATGAATAGGAGCCCATGGAGGCTGGAGGAGGTCGACGGTAGCCCGTGGAGGCTGGAGGAGGTCGACGGTGGAGATGAACAGTATCCCGTGGAGTCCCTTTTTGCGGTACGCCACACCCCTCTCAACGAATAGGACCCCCGTTTCGACCGTAGCGCTCCAACACAAGTCCGTTTCATCCGTTTTGCGGTACGCCACACCCCTCCCGATCAATAGGACCCCCGTTTCGACCGTAGCGCTCCAACACAAGTCCGTTTCATCAATTTTGCAGTACGCCACACCCCTCCCAATCAACAGGACCCCCGTTTCGACCGTAGGAGGTCCGTTTCCTTCGTTTTGCGGTATGCCAGACCCCTCCCGATGAACAGGATCCCGTTTCAAACGTGGTCGGTCGAACGCAAGGCTGTTTCCTCCAATTTGCGGTACGCCAGGCCTCGTTTCCATCGTCTGTTCCGTCCAAGCCCTCCCGATGAACAGGACGGCGCATTCCGTTCCGACCTAGCCGGTTGGCTCCCACGCGTTCCGTTGCCTCCTGGTGAACACGACGCAATCCGTTGCCTCCCCATGAACACGACGCATTTCGTTGCCTCCCCATGAACACGACGACGATGTTGTTTCTCTGTTCCGACCCAGCCATGTACACGAGCCCTGGCCGTACGTATGCGCGAGTAGGCATTCGAGACCCCGCCCGTATGTACACATACGTGGCCATATTTTCTTTCTTGCACACTGGCCGCTGTACGTACATGTACATGCTACATGCGCGCCTCTTCTACGACATGTACGCACCTCTACTACGACACGTGCGCGCCTCTACATCGACCAGTATATATGTACGTACATGTTCGCGACCAGAATGACAACGCTACATATGCTTCGACCAGGTGGGTCCCGACTGTCAGGCACTTTCTTGCGTGCGAAAATGTAGCTGGTGGGTCCAAGCAGTCAGGGGGGCACTTCCTTGCGTGCAAAGATGTAGCTGGTGGGTCCCAGCAGTCAGGGGGTGAATCGTTTTTGCCCGGACGCACTTCCTTGCGTGCGAAGATGTAGCTGGTGGGTCCTAGCAGTCAGGGGGGAAACATTTTTTTCACGAAATACGGTGGCCCGTCCGGTGGGTCCCTGCTGTTAGGTGGAGGAATCATTATTTTCTGCATAATAAGGAGGCACTTCCTTGCTGCGGCCGTGGACCCAGCTGTCAGCCTCTCCATGTATAGTCCACGTCCGATGGAAGTCGTTCCTTGACCATGTTGACCATGCTGCGCCGAGCGCACCACGACGCTGGACGACGGCGAGGCCTAGGAAGGGGATAACTCGGAGCCGGGGAAGACACAGCAGTGGAAGCCCGCGTGGATAGAAGTACGAGGGTTCACTGGTTCGACTGCGGTGTGAGGCTGACGTCCCCACAAGTCCTGGCCAGCGGTGGGAATAGTAGGGGGCGGTGAGGCCTCCGCGGCAGCACAGGCGGCCACGGGAGGCAGGAGCATGCGGCACGACTGGCGCTGCTTTGGGCGGCTGGAGCAAGAAGACCAGAGGTTGAAGAAGCACTACGGCCGTTGGATGGACATCATACGGTCACTGGAGCTAGAATCGTTCATATTGACTAAAGTTGACAAAGGCCCCCGTCCCAGTCAAATTAGTAGGCCCACAAGTCAACCTCCCACCATGGTGGGTCCGAGCTAGCAGGGGGAGTATTCATTTTTTTGTGCATAATAAGGAGGCACTTCCGATAGGTCCGAGCTGACAGCGGGGGGAACGTTTTTTTCACGAAATATGGTGGCCCGTCCGATGGGTCCCAGCAGTCAGGGGGAAACGTTTTTTTTTGGCGAAATAAGGTGGCCTGTCCGGTGGGTCCCTGCTGTCAGGGGGAGGAATAATTATTTTGCACGTAATAAGGAGGCACTTCCTTGTGGCCGCCTGGACCCAGTTGTCAGCCTCTCCACGTACAGTACTCTTCCGATGGAAGTCGGCCATTGATGATGTTGACCACGCCGCGCCGAGAGCACTAGGGCGGTGGACGACGGCGAGGCCTAGGAAGGGGACGACGCGGAGCCGGGGAAGACGCAGCAGTGGAAGACTGCGCAGGGAGGAGTACAAGGGTTCACTGGTTCGGCTGCGGTGTGAGGCTGCCGTCGCCGTAGAATAATAGGGGGTGTGGGTGAGTAGAGGGATGGCCTGGCCAGCGGTGGGAGTAGTACGGTGCGGTGAGGCCTCCGCGGCATCACAGCCGGCCACGGGAGGCAGGAGCACGCGGCATGACCGGCGCTGCTTTAGGCGGTTGGAGCAAGAAGACCAGAGGTTGAAGAAGCACTACGGCCGTTGGATGGACATCATACGATCACTTCAGCTAGAATCATTTATATTGACTAAGTTGACAAATCCCTTGGTACGCATCAACTTAGTAGGCCCACAGCTCGGATTTGGCAGAGAACATATAGCCCTTTTTGCGATTTGTAAGAATGTACATCTCATTTTTCAATTCTAATGGAATTTACTACAGCCCATTTACAGTTTGTTAAAAGTAAAGTCCAACTTCTAGCTAGGACAATGATTAATAATTTCAAACAACCGCTCAAAACAGAATTCAAAAAAAAATTCCCACATTTTGATGGGATCCGAAATATTTTTATCCGAAATTTCTAGTCAGGTTAAATATAATTTCAAAATAAAGTTGTATTATGTTAAAATCCAATGAAATATTGCGGGGGCAACAAGTAATGAAATTAAAATTTTCAAATTCCAAAAATAATATATTTTTTAAACTAATTACGCGTTCGGTGTATAGTTACTGCCCAGTTATTATAATTACATCCCATTTATTATTTCTTAAAGTCCATTTTCTTGTTAAGCCTAATGCATACCTCCTAGGAAAGTTTGTAGCCCAGCGGGGCGGAGAATAACAAGTTGACCCGGATATTGTGTACAACTGTCGGCCCAGTTGTATTGCTGATGTTGAAAAAAGGGCCCGTGTAGTACAGTACAACCTAACATGGCTACTCAGCCCACATTCAGCGACGCTGGAAAGGCCCAAACAAGGCTTCTGTACAACCTTTTGAAGTCACTGAGCTCAATTAATAACTTAAGAAAAAAGTTGGATTACAGTGGAACCTAATTAAAAGATGTCACAAGCAAATAAGTAATTCAATGGGTCCCACTTGTGCATGCGCGAACGCGCGCGGCGCGCGCGCGCGCGCGCGTGCGTGCGTGCGTGTGTGTGTGTGTGTGTGTGAGAGAGAGAGAGAGAGACCCATCGGTCGATGCTCGTAAATACATCTTTCAGCCATATGCATTGCTGATGCACAGTAAAAACTTATATAGTTGACACAATCATATAGAACATCATAGCACACTGAACTTGCATACAAAAATTTCACGCATGCGGCACAATCAGGATGGAAGCAGTGATCGCTACGGGTAGGGCTATGTTGAAACCAACGAAGTCGTACATAACGGTTCATCATCTTTATCAATGACGGGGAAATATCTTGAATGTTGTGCAAAGAAAACAGACAGACAACACAATAAGTTCTGCTAGCACATTAAGTTGATGTACAACCCTTTCTAAAAAAAGTTCAGGTACAAAATTAGAACAAGTCACAATCAAATGTACTGGCATATCGGTGCTTCACACCCATAGCTCAGATTTAACTAATATCTGACAAGATTCAGTTGTTACCTCAAATTAGAGCACATCCAGGCAGCCAGCCCTGCATCTTCTCCCAAAGAAGTAGTGTCCTCCGCCACGCGATGGAGTAGGCCCTGTGCCATCCATCGTTCCGAGCAACACGGGGAAAGTTTGACGTTGATTCCTATAATGGATGTCGTCGATGGACCCTGGCACCAGCGGTGGCGGCAGGACTTCGATTGATGGATTGACCACTTCTTCGACATGCACGAACACTCGATATAGGTACATCCCTAACATGGTCTTTGGTGGCCTTGGTGGAGACGAATAGTACAACCCCGGTTCCTGCACCGTATCTCAACACCAATCACCTTTGGTATGGTGGACGACTTCTTCATCCATGCCATAACCGTCAGAGCCCAGTTGTCTGGAGGAACAAACATACTTACGAGCTCACCTCCAAGGTCGTTGATAAGCTTGTTCATGGACTCGTTGTTCCAAGCACGTTGAGGCATGCCGTGGAAGGTAAGCTTTGTTAAAAACTCAAGCTCAGAGGGCACTGAGCCCCATCCTGGGTGCCATCGATCAAAGCTTACCAGCGCGCCATCGCAGAACAAACGCCAGGAAGATTCAAACACATGACTGCAGTCGAAAGTTGTCCAGAACCTGACAAAGAAATCAGTCGGTGGCGGACAGACTTCGACGAGCAAGTCACTTATTTGGATGTCGTGCGCAATGCCAAGAGCTTTGACAAGGTCGTCCGGTGAGACGGGAGGCCGGTCGCCATTTATGGTTACCATCAGCACTTTGCCGGCAAACTCGTCGTCAAGCACCGCCATGCCACTGTTGAGCGACAGCATGCAGCGAACGAAGGCAGGACGTACCTCAGGATCTCCTGCTGGGAGATCCGCGTTGACCAGCGACATGATAGTGCGCTTGATTACAGGGAGTACAGGAGGGGGATTTCTGGGAACTGGAGTAGGAATCGAGATTCTAGACGTGGGGGAGGGGCAGGAGACTGGGGATGAAAAGGTAGCATGAATTTCGAGCACGCGCCAATATGCTCTCGGCGCGCAAGTGCACGAAAACACCGGTGGCGCCCACATGTCGGCCTAAGAGTCCTTATTCTTTCTTTTTTGGAGAGCTCGACCTCTTTTTCAGGATATTTTGAGAGCCCGTCCTGAGAGTCATAATTGACCTGTTTGGCATTGCGTTACTACTCGGCCCATATTCAACGACACCTCATTGGCCCAAACAAGTGTACATCATCGAAAAGACACTGAGCTCAAATTATATAACTTGAAAAAAGGAGATATACTCTGAACACTGGAGAATGGTGATGCCCTCATTTAGCCCACCAATAGTTCGAGACAATAAACAGTTCGAAACAATGATATATACAACATTCAAACACTGACTAGTGACTACTACTGACATAAATAGCAAGACATGATAGTTCAGAAGAAGTCTTGCTACACCACCAAAACGCACCCATCTGCAACACGCAAACTCTCGTGATCCAGACGAGAATGACATTCTAAACAGAAGCAACTATTACATAGTAAGAGTGACATAGACAAGGATGACCAAATGACAAGGAATATGCATAACAAAAGAAAGAACTACCCATCCAGAACCAGCAGCAAAGACAACAAAGTGATTCGAAGAGATGATCCAACACCATCATAATTTGCAGCCCTGCTTCAGCGACCAGTGATCCGGAGACACCAGTACTCCACCCTTTCGATGCAACAGCCCAATTACCTATAAACCTGAAGGCTTGAACCACATCACTGCCTGTCATAATTGAGACATCCAAGGATCAAAGTTAATCCGGATGCCTTTGTCATTCTCACCTTCTTTTGGCTGCAGGCTGTATCGTTGACAATCAGGGGAGTTTGCTCCCGAACTCCTAGGGCTCGCCGTGTAGACACAATTTTCCATAGCAAACAGAGCCTCTCTTCCATCAAGGCCCTTGCCAATGGTGATCTCCTAGTTAATCGGATAGTTGAGTCCAAGAAACAGAGAGTGTGAACCAAGGCTGTTTACCCACCTCCAACTAAAAAATCCTAAAGGCCCCAACAAGCTGGTATCCTGCTCATAGACGTAACAACCACTGTCCGGATACTCATGTATTACACGGTGCTTGTATACAGTGGGTTTTTTGCAATATAACTTTTGTGGCTCATGTGTCCGAATGATCATCAGTCTTTTGCCGTCATCTGATCGAGCGAGGAACCAATTGTGCTTCCCCATTTTTCGCAAAGGTGGTGTGATTACAAAGGGCAGTAACTATAGGGACACTGCATCATATCAAAAAGGACAGGCATTGTTAATGTAAGATCAGCATTGTTCAGAGTATGAGTAGGATAATGCAAGAAACAACATAGATATGTCCCTGTTGGAACTTTGAGGAAAACACAGGGAAATGTATACTGGGTTCAAAAATATAGAAGTGCCATGCATGGTTATACTCATGTTATCTCGCAATCGATTCTTCACAGGAAACTACCATGTCATGCACGTTATGTAATCATGTTCTGTCCTCACAAACAAATTCTTCAAGGTAACTAACAGACCATGCATTGTTATATACTCGTGTTCTGTTGGCAAAATTTTTGTGAGGTATTATTCTAGCCATTGATTGCTGAAGGGCGAATATAGGTATGTACACATGGTAAGCATTGCAGGATTTCACTACTTCCAAATATAGAGTTCTCCATATGCACATTTACTTCCCTAATGTATGGTTAGATGAAACCAACAGTGTGGTGCATGTTTCTACATCATGAAAATGAGGAAACTAACATGGCCATTGATACACACTCATATTTAGTAGTAGTATATAGATTACTATAAAATAAGGATAATATCCATATATTCCTAACCGTTTGATTATTCAGGGTACAAATTGGTTGTAATGACATGGTCACAATCGCATGAATTAACTCATTCCAAATATAGCTGATTTACGGCGTCTCTAATACATTGCCATAGTTCTACTCAAATTCTGCTCAAACAGGGATATGCCAATCATCACAAAAAGTTCAAACAGTGTCATGGCATCATCATTAACATGAGACAGAAACAACTTACATGCGCCGTCCCAGCAATACGTGGTGCCATCTGCTTTGTTGAACGCGTAGATGATGCCATTGTGTTCAATAGCATCACAGAAGTGTGTATCAGCTTTGACGATGATCCACTGTGAGCTGAGTTTTTTCCAGCTAAAGAAGTCACTGGCGTAAAGATAGGCGAGTCCACGGTCGAACAAGGCAATTAGCTTGAAGTTTGCGTAATTCGCATGTCGTGTGGGCACTTGGCAGATTACAATCTTCTGCAAAACAAGGTCCGTCCAACTGACGTGGTAATCTAGATGACTTGGACCACGATGGTAATACTCTATATAATCCAGCGGAGGAAGGATAATCTCATGGGAGGTCTGGAAGTTCACGAGCACCAACTTTTTACCATCTTCTCTGAAGGCAGCCATCCAGTGGGAGTTCATGCCGACCTAGTACATACCTGCCAAGAAGTTTCGGGCGATGGTGATTGGATCGATGTCGAGGGAAATGATGTACGGCGACCCACTACATACCTGCAAAGAAGTTTTGGCTAATGGAGATCAGATTGAAGTCGAGGGGCATCATGTATGCCTCTGTATCATGGTGATCCAATCTCGCAAGACCAGATAGGAGCAAGTAGGGTGTCTTGAAAAGCTTAGGCCTCGCTTCGATGATGGCCGTGTGCATATCCCTCGAGCATGCAACCAGCCGTAGGGCGCTCAACATATCCATACACGAACAACAAAAGTCGAGGATGTCACTGGGGAGATTGCTCCAATCGCGGCTCATATGGATGTTGCACGGTTCGCGTTCGGCCATGGTGGAGTTTGGAAGGTGAGGGTTTTTGGGGGCTTGATTTACGGGGGAGAAGGCTGTCGGTGCTAGAGCGGCTAGCAAGGGAATAGTGGTAATGGGGGAGGCGAGTGAGGCGACGGTACATGGGGGCACAGTGAGATGGAGACGGAGACGGAGAAGGAGATGAGATGGAGTGGTGCTATGGGAGCAGAGAGGGAGACGAGGCGAGGCGCCAATGTGCTGTACAGCGGCGGTGATAGACTGCACAGTCCACAGGGTGAGGCTGACTTTGGTAACCCGAACACGCCGCCTAGACTAGTGTCAGGCGCAGGGTGTTGTCACTTCACTGTGAGGACCGGATGAATAGTATTTTGACCATTAAGTGTACCAGAGTTGTACTACTACTACTAGTAGTAGGAACATGAGTACTCCAGTATTGTATAGCAGAAATAGGTCTCCCGTGCTAGCATGCCTGTTCACTTCATCGTTCAGGTATCATCCATATTGCGAGCAGAACCAAAATCTCGTGCATGCCCAATCAACGCCCCGCCGTGATGCATGTAGTGGTCGTTCTGGTGCATCAAGGACGGCATGCAGATCGTTCCACACTTGAGAAGAGGAAAAAGGGAAAGGTAGAACGCGGCAGCAGAGGAAGAGAACGCTGGCTAACGAGGCTGGGAGGGGATTGAGCAGGAAGTTAATGCTCCACACCTAAAGGTTTTGGGAAAACCTGATTTTCATAAGGTGACTTATACTCACCTAAACGGAGGGAGTATTCCTTAACCAGAGAATGTTGTGTCTCCCACTCACACGCTAAAAAAAAGCTACGACACATTTTTTTATCTGTTTGCATAGGTCCCACCTATCGGGAAGGATGGGCACGTACACGAATAGGTACGACTCATCTGTCTACCTGCATAGCCTTTTTGTTTAGTTTACCTAGCCGTCTAATCAACTGCCTGCACGCCACTTCTCCCATTTACTTCTCCATCGGTAACCGATTCTCCTTGGCTTCTTCACCTCCCCTTCGTCTTCATTTGCATCCAAACCCTACTGCGTTCACATTGTTTTAACTTCTTTAAATAATCATCTACTACTTCAGTTAGACTAGCCATCTAATCCTAATTCTCCAAACCATAGTCCTTCATTCCAGCGGTTCCAAATGGCGAAAGAGATCGAGATGCAGGTGTTTAGCGTCCAACATGTCCTCGTCAAAGGCTCGATGCGCATAGTTGCCACCGTCACCGTCCACCCAAGGGTTGTTCGGCAGTGGAACAACAATGTATCCAACTCCCTCGAAAAGGTAGAGACGAGGGTCATTGGTCTCGACGCAGAGTACACGGAGCGTGCCCCTGGGAAGATCTAGCGCGCCGCCGTCCTTCAGCTGTGCCTCGAAGATGATGTTTTGGTGTACCACAGCATGCACTAGCCCTCCATACCAGGTGAGCTTCACAATTTCTTGTCTCGGGAGGACGTATACTTCTGTGGGGCAGCCATCGAAGGGGACAAACAGAAGCTAGAGCCGTACAACCTTGATTTGAAAAGCATCACTGACCTACAAACCAGAACCAAAATTCCTGTAGAAGATTGTGATAAACAGACACCATCCCTATTCGACGTAGCAAATTTTGTGCTCGGTACAAATCTTCAAAAGGGTGACGAGATGGTGGCATTAAGGTCGTCTGGATGGGAGAATTATCCCTTCACGTATGAGCAGATAAAATATGCTACCCTCGATGCCCGTGTGAGTTTCGAGATAGCTGCAAGGTCCAAAGAGCTTGTTCTGAAGCCGTCTCCCACAGAAAATGAGGGAAGAAGAAGAAGAAGAAGAAGAAGAAGAAGTAGAAGAAAAGGCTGCACCAGCAGGAGGGCATTACAGATGGATGAACTATTTCCTCTCTTGTAAAAAAAATTATTCCCTCTCGGTGTATATTTATATAGATGGACTATTTCGATGGTGTGCATGTCTTTGGAACAGACACTACAAAAAAATACACTTCCGTGATGATACGTGTTTGTCACAGTAGGTCGCGTTTTTTGTCATGCATGTACATCCATGACGATTTTATGACAGAATCAAGATAGTCATACCTGTGCTGTCGTAGAAGTGTTCCATGACATTACCAAAATTATCATCACGGAAGTGTCCACTTCCATGACGATAAATCGCGCGTCACAGAAGTGCTTTCGTCAAGGGTGACCGACACGTGGCATCCACCATAACGGAACGCCGTTAAGCTATCGGGTTGGGTTTTGGACCCGATAACCCGTTAACAGCCCCGACCAATGGGAAATTTCCACGTGTAAAATTCTTATTGGCCGGCCGAAACATGTGTCAGCTCGTCAGTGGGTCAGATAGGCGCCTATGATATGTCGACACGTGCCACGGCCCACCACTAGCCCATTTAGCTTACAAAGCCGACCTGTTTGACTTGGTCAAAAGTTAACGGGCTGGCCCATGAAAAGCATGTTAACGGTCTCTTTGCAAATAGCCCATTTTATGGCCCGTTAACTCACGGCCCGTTAGGCCCTAAAGGAAATCGGCCCAACGACGTCATGTGGGCCATCGAATATAACACCAACCCATTTCACTTTCGGCCCATGTATGGCCCATGACGTCTTTCGGCCCATATGAGGCCTTCGTATCTTTTGGCCCTTTACAGGCCCATGGTTACTCTAGCCCATAATGAACAATAATTTTCTTTGTACCCATTAACGGCCCGTGATTTACATGGGCCATTTCCAGCCCGTGTTAGCTTTCGGCCTATTAACGGCCATACATTCTTGGGCTCCTTTTCGGCCCTCGATTACTTTCGGCTCGTTACTGGCCTATTCCCCTAATGGGCCAAATTTGGCCCATGGCAAGAGTTGGCCCGTTACTGGCCTGTTACCCTAATGGGCCAAATTCGGCCCATGGCAAGAGTCGACCCGTTTCTGGCCTGTTAACCCGTTGTGCCGTTTCCAGCCCAACCTATATTCTGGCCCATTAACGACCCGTTATGCCCGTGACAGAATTAAGCCTTTGTTGTCCTACGGCTTATTAACGGCCCGTTACCGTGCTGGGCCTATACCAATTAAGCCCGTTTACGGCCCATGTAGACCCATTTCTCTCACGGCCCGAGGCCCACCAATTCTATGGCCCTGTTGGAGGCCCATTTATCGACGGCCCGTAGGAGACCCATGGATCCTACGACCCGTATATGGCCCATGGTAGTTGCGACCACTAGCAAACCAGGAAAAAGAAGACTAGGAAATAAATAAGGCCGAAACTAACGCTAGGCTATTAAGGCGATTGCACATATTACATCCACTTGGCATCAAAGATCGCCACCAGTGCAAATATAGGGAACACCCTACACTATACAAAAATGGCTTGCTATTTTCTTTAGCCGGTGGCTGCATGTTAAGAATAAATTTTGTATCGCACCAAAACAAATTACAACTATATAACAAAAGGAAGGTTGGCATAAAACTTAACAGTCTAACAGATAAATGCACCACCAGAAGTTCAGAAGCTCAGTTCATTTGACCTGACTATTACATTTTCATGCTGTATTGTCTGATGGAGCACCATAACCATCGCCTTCATTCCCCCTAGGCTCCTGAAAAACATAGCAAATGTCTGATAGTCTGGTTTCGAAACCATGCATATCTTGACGACATCGAACAATGTCTCTCCTTGTTTCACAAAGGGTCTCTATTAGGGAATGGACTTGTGTCTGGAGCGCAGATACAACATTTCTTTGAGCTTGCATATCTTGATCATGAGGCAGTTTGGACGATATTGCCTTAACAACCAACCCAGTATTACGCAGGAACGTGCTTTTGGCACTGTTAGTGGACAGGTACTGACCCACTGCAGCAAGAGCTGACATTGCAGTTATAGTTGCCTCGCCACCTTCAGAAGGTGGCGGTTCCACCATTTTTTCCATAGCTTGCTAAAAAGTTGAGGTTTTACATTAGTAGTACCAGAACAAAAGATATTAAGGAGGCAGCAAAACCAAACAAAATAGGTTTGGTCTATATACAGAACTTATTCTGGTGAACCCATGTAAAAATATTAGTTGTATTTTATTGCAAAGTACATAATAAAACCAGGTTCCAAACATATGACCAAGTACCATCGCTAATGTATTATCTATTTCTTCACATTGTATTGAGGGCTAAGGATAAAGAGACGAAGTTTATAATACGGTAAGCATAGTATGACATCATTCATATCACAAAACAACTAAGAACAGACAAACAGGCAATTGTAACATTGTGTGGGCAAGTCCAGCACGGAACTAGATTACGGGTCAAGATCAAAGGAACATCACTCCTCTCTTTTAAACCTTGTAAGGTGCAATGATACGCTAAGATAATTGTGTATAAAATTGAAAAGAGTAATAGACATTGGTTGCAAGCCATGCAGTTCAAGGCACAAGTCAGAGTAAGTAGTAGTTAAAAGGCATGAGGATTAAGGACTTACAACAGCGGCTTTGACTGGTGTAGTCATGCCCTTCTTCTTGCTGGTGTGAAAGTCATTGAAGATTTCCACAACATTTGGTTCAGGTACTTTTTGGTCCTTGCGGGCTTTCCTATGCATTTAGAACAAGTCAATATAGATCTCATAATATGGTACAACAAAAAGAATGAAACAGCAGCTAATTACAAGAGCCTCGCAGTGTGCAATATAGCTACGAGATCCTGTCGTCTGTTGGAATTTCACTTTCGTATGGTTGGCCTTGTTCTTTGAACAGTTCACCTACAAGAAGATAGATTTGTGTGGCACATGCGTAAATAGGACTTCAACATGTGATCTGATCACATATATATAATGTACCTGATACTTCGGATCAGACCAGTGTTTAACAAGGCCCCTCCAGTCTTCATCCGATATATTTTCCACTGGAGATGTTTGGGAAAGTTCACTATTAGCCTTGCCTTCAAAGTGAGTTTTCCTCAATTATACCGATACTATCGCAGAGCAGACTTGAAAACATGGGTGCAAGCTTGTCTGGTTGCATCATCTTGGCTATCCAACTTGAACCTCATCTGTTGAAAATTATGGGAGTCTCATTATCAGCAACCTAGAAAGTATGGGACAGAGCAAGACGATATTACTAGTTTCCATACATAACCATACTTACAGATAAATGGTCGAGGAAGGTGTTGAACTGGGTTTCGTCTTTGTCATTCCTGTACTGAATCCACGTTGGGAGGATACGTACATGACACCTAACGGCAACCGCTGCCTCTGATACTAACTTGGCTGACTCTGTAGCATCACGTGGCCTTTTTAAACCCGCCTCAAAACGGATCTCCATTCTTCCTCCTCTAGATTTAGTTAACCTATCAAGAAATATCCCTGATGTTTGTTTCCTGTTGCGCCTAGGTGCTAGTCCAACAAGGAAGTGTTAGTGTACATCAAACTGTGAGACTACATATAAAGAAGCATGCAACTGTAACTTGACTCCAGCAACTACCTTCTTGCTGTTGAAGCTCACAAGGTTCATCTGATATTGCCAAGTCGTCTTGTGTCAAGAGTGCTTGGGAAGTAGTGTCAGGTGGCAAGGGAGCTTGGGAACGTGCTGCTAGCTCAGTTGACGCACGAGTAAGTCGTCCAGCTGGTAGTATTGTGGTAGGTGTTGCAAGAACTAGGGATGTCTCTGCTTGTTTGGTGGCAGCTATTTGTTTCTGTTTGTCTTTTTTTGCAGCTCGTGTAGCATGGGATGCCATGTTTGTAGAATTTTCCTCTGGACTTTGACCTTCTATTGCACCATCAGTACCAGCAGAATCTGCAGGATTCATCCGCTTCTCATTCCCTGCCGTTCTGTCTTTCTTCCTCTTTCTCTGTGCCATGTTAAGTCAAGCCGACAAGAAAAACAAATAACAATTTAGTTCTTCAGAACAAATTGATGTGTGATGCAGACGAACTGAACTTTGATGTTAGACAACCACATGATAGGAGGATGTAATATGTATGAAAAATAGGACGGAAGAGATAACCAGAACTATGATGTGTAAACTAAGAAGAAGACATTTCACCAAATTAGAAGCAATACAATGGAAGGTAGACACCATATCAAAGATGCTACAAATCTCGCTCTGCAAGTTAACAGTGTCTCATCATAAATGGCGTTTAAACAAATGTGTAGCAGTACAAGAAAATCATATGCAAGATGCAAACAACATCACACTACCATGTTAGAGGTCTCTCGTCATTAGTGCCATTGCATATTCACAGCTTATGATGTGTAAACTAAGGAGAAGGCATTTCAACAAATTAGAAGCAATGAAAGCTAGACACCATATGAAAGATGCAACGAATATCAGTCTACCAAGTTAAAACTGTATCGTTATAAGTGCCATTTCAACAAATTAGTAGTACAAGCTAGAAAAGAATGTGAGATGTAAACTATATCACACTCCGAAGTCAAATGTGTCTTATGATAAGTGATTGTTGCAGGTTACACAACAGTAGTAATTTGATGTAAGAACATGGTGTGATAGACAGATATTGTATGTTCTAGAAACAGGAACACATTTCTTATTCAAGTATAATGTGTAAAGTAAGGAGATGGAATTCAACAAAATTTGAAGCAATACAAGCTAGATATCACACATAACATGCAACCACATATAACAGTGCCAAGTTAGAGGGAGCACCGGTGATACTGCACTAGGGGAGACGTGCTCATCATAAACACAACTTTGTTGAGTGTCTATGCATGTGTTGTCTTGGAAATCATCTTGGGGGTGTGGAGGAGTAGAAACTGTAGAGGCCCTCCATTCGGAAGGAGCACCTTTATCCGCTGCCTTGCTAACTTCCTTCCACTTTATTGATTTTGAATTCAAGTAAAACCGACAAGAAAAAGCAATAAAATTCTCTCTTCAGAACTCATTCATGCATGATACTGACAATCACTACTTTGATGTAAGGCAAACACATGATACCAGGATAGAATATGTACGAAAAACACGACGGCATGGCATGTTCACAACTGTTTGTGTAAACTAAGAAGAAACCATTCTAGCAAATAAGAAGCAATGCAAGCTAGACACCACATGAAAGATGCAACCAATATGACTCTGCCAAGTTAAAAGCGTCCCATCATAAATGGAATTTCAACAAATTAGAAGCAGCGCATGCTATAAATGATATGAAAGATGCAACTAATATCGCACTGCATATACTAAAGGTGTCTCGTCATGTTGATTGATGCGGGATACAAAAAAACAATAGTTTTATGTAAGGACATACTTAATAGACAGATGTACTATGTACTAAATACAGGAAGGCATGTCACATTAACAGGTATAATGTATAAGCTAAGCAGACTAGCACATGCAGTTTAACCAGATTGGAAGAATTACAATCTAGACACCATATGCAACATGCAACCACATATCACGCTGCCAAGTTAGAGCAAGCACCTGCGATGCTAGTGTAGGGGAAATGTTGTAATCAACTACAGAGCTATGTTCACTATCTTCATCTAGCATTTCTATTTCTTGAGAATCATGTCGGGAGGCTGACGCTGCATTCTTTAAATGAGGAGTAGTCCCCTTGCCTGTCTGCCTCGTCATAAGTGATTGATGAGGGATACACAAGAACATTAGTTTGATGTAAGAACATGGTTAATACACAGATGTACTAGTATGTACCAAAAATAGAAAGGCATGTCATATTCAAAGGTATAATGTGTAAGCTAAGCAGATGCAATTTAACCAAACTAGAAGCAATACAAGCTAAACATCCGGTTGGAGTGGTGAGCACGATCATCTAGGACCTGAGAGCCTGGTGGGAGGCGGGCTGCTTCGCCACCATCGCAGCCAGGTGATGCCTATCTTTGTTGGGCTTGTCACTGGCTCGGCCAGTGCCCTGATTGGCTATTTGTCTTCTGTCGCTCAGGGGATGGTGGTTCATGTAATAAAATATCTTTCCTTAGGGCTGTTTGGTTTGTGACTAACTTTGCCAAATGTTGCCACACCTAAAGCTAGGCAAGTTTGACTAACTTAGGTGAGTGTTTGGTTCAAGCCACACTTGGACCCTACATGGCATACACACAGAAAATGTGGCAAGATTCCCTTAGGCTTGCCAACTTGTGGCTTTCATTTTGATCAACTAACCTTAGGCAAGTTTGGCAAAAATATGTGGCAAAGTGTGGCAATGCTAGGCCTAGAATCAAACAGCCCAAAGACCGACTTCGGCATTTCGAATACAAGCTAGACACCATATGGAACATGCAACCACATATGACACCGCAAAGTTAAAGAAAGCACCTGGGATGGTGGTTCATTGCGAGCGAGGTCATCAACTCCAGAGCTACATTTACCATCTCCATCTGCTGACACTTCACCCTTTATAGCGCTGTAACGTGTCGTGCATACCCGCGAAGAAAGCTGGCGCGATTTCTCTCTTTTCTTTGTTGCTTCTCTTTTGGCAGACTCTGAAATACCCTTGCATAAAAACACAATAGTGAGAGTATGGGTGAAGTGTGTGCAGAGCTAGTGCACTCTAAAAGTAGCAGATAGCATGTGGCTGAAAAATAAATGAAAGGAGACATATGATAGCTCTACAACATTGCATGGCGAACAAAATTAGATTCTACTTCGTATGATTTTGTAATATATGAGCACAGGAAATGCAGGTACTCCTCCAGCACACCACCACATGTGGTCATATCTAAGATAACAGTCGACTGAAAATAAATAGGTCAGTCGATTTTTTTAATGAACCGTCCGATCTATAAGGAACGGGCATATGGCCTTCGTCTACCTCCCGCTAGTCACTGTTGACGATCTTTCTCGAACCGCCAGCAACCACCGGCCCAGACCCCTGTCTCCGCTGCCCCGACCTCCCCTCGACCTCACACCACCGTCGTGCTTGGCAGCGCCCCCAGGCCATCCCTTTAATCCCGTCCGACCTCCAGATCGGGCGCCAGTAGCTCTAGGCCGCACATGTACCTAAGATAAACACCAAGGCACGGCTTCCTCGGCGTAATAGGCGTACTAGCACCTGTTACGCCCGGGAATGCTTCCGTTAATTGGGAATAAACTGGCCAGAAATTGAAATTCAGGGGGCGACGGACCTCTAGCTAAGGTGAAATAGTATATGAGGAGAAACCTTGTGCATCGCGAGTTACTAGGAACTTCTAGTATCAAGAAGAAGCGGTCAACTAGTGTCTTCTGTGGTATGAATACCGTGCAAGCAGAGATGTAAGATTTGCACGAATAAGGGAAGAGGAGTACCTTTTTCGGTTGCCGGTGTGGTCACATCCACATGTCGCGCTGATCTTCTTCTTTTTACTGGGGAAACCGATGTTCTGGAGGGTGCAGGCTCGGACGAACCCATGGCAAAATTGTTGACTGTGTTGCCGTGGGCGTATGTCGGCAGAGGGGAAGCAGATCTGAGGCGGCGAAGGACGACATAGCAGGATCAGCTCCGGTGCAGTGGAGGGTGGCGAAGTTGGAGCGGCAGCGGGGTGAGGCGCAGGACGGCGTGGTTGAACTGGCTCGGGTACGGACGGCTCGGCCTCGGCTTCAACTACTAGCCATGGAGGGCGTTGAAATTGAGGTTGCGGTGGACGACGACGTCGGGCTATCGGCTCCAGCGTGATGGAGGAGGGCGGCGGTTGATGGGTGGGATGGGGTGGCGGATGGAGGACGCTGGCGTTTTGCGGCTGGTGGAGAGGTAGTTTTGGCGCCCACGGAGTACAAATTGGGAATCAGACGGGTGGGGGGAAGCATGTTTCGGTCTGGGACGCACTTGTTTTTGGATTTTTTGAACAGAAGATGGGACACGCTTGTTTGAAATTTGGGGAAAGTACAAACTTTGCCCCCCTCTTAAATTTTGGACCTACTGCGGGTCGGGGTAGGATGGTAATCCCAGGTGTCCCAAATAGTGGGCGGGAGCGATTTCGGCCGTGCGCATGTGTGCTTAGGCGGCCATTGTGTATGGATGTTTTTCGGAGGCGGTTGTGTGGCGTCTAGATGAAGCTACAAACCTACCCCGGTTTAGACCTTTGGACGTCGGGCCGGTAGGTTTCACGGGTCGGAGTTATTAGGAAAATAATTTCCTTGTACTACCAAACATTGGTCTCACGCGGTTTCGGGCGAGTAGAGGCTCTTTTGGCACTTCGTTCGAAATTTTGAAACACAAGCATTCACGTTTAGAGTACTCTTGAACTATGAGGATGGACCTAAATAGACAACGTTATATTTGACCTTGTATGTTTGAAAACCTCATTAAATTATCCGCTTCTTTTTGAAATTTTGACACTTGAAAATCCTATAACTACGATTATTTTGGAATGGAGGAGCTAAATTTGAATATATTTTGTACACGACTACATATGCTATTATGTACAAAATCAGAGCAAAGATTGGTGCCCCCATAATTTAGGTATGGTTTACAAATGCCATGATATCAAATTCAAATAATTGAATGGACTTCATGTTGAATTCAATTTTTTTAAACCACCTTAAGTTGAATTCAAATGTATGCTAGTTCATAGGTAGCTATTTATAATGTTCATTGTGTAACTTTCGTATGTATAATGTGCTTTACACACAACATGAACTATACTCATGTTTATATTCGATTGCTAAAGCGATGCATTGTCTGGAGTTCAAAATAATAACTATGTGGATCAATTGTGTTGAATAATAACATAGACATGCTCAAATTTGATAGAATCTAGATGTCTGATGGATCAATGATCGCTCCTTACGCGAGTTGCAAATATCATGATCCCATCCTAATATTTGGATACAATTTATATCTTTAATCAATGTGTACAGCAGTCTTTTACGTGTACTTTCACTCTCCATCGGTGGTCTCTCACACATGCTCACACACTCTCTCCCGCGGTGTCTTTCTCACACACATGCTCTAGATATAACCCTCCCTCCATCTCGTAACCAATTACAACTATTTTCACTAACCTTTATCACAAGCACTCTTCCTCTCGCAAACATACACACGCACAATCCCCATCAACCCTTTCTATATACATGGACCTGCTTACGTGTCTCATGTACGCACATTATCTTTAGGCCTGTCTCTCACACATTGTCTCACACCTCTCTTCCTAATCGACGAGTATGATTCTAGCAGAGCATTCTGTAGGATGCCCCTTAAAGTTAGGTTGGATGAATAGTAATATCAGAGATAAAGGGGTTACCTTAGTCCGAGAACCTAGGGTTACAAATCCTAGCCGACTTTGTCAGTGGACACAGAGTCCTTCACAATTCTACTATCTTTGTCTTGTACGACTAGTCATCCATGGGTCATCCTAAATGCGTCATGGGCCGACCAATGTGGTGCAGGACGGAACCGAACGAAGGGCCTCACCTCGACCCACCGGAACTCACGCGGTGACACACCCTCTGCCCCCACGTCTCATTATCTTCTCACACCCACACATACCAACACAAACACCACACACACAAAAAAATTCTCCTAGTTCCTCTATTCCCTCCCCCCTTGCATATACACACTCAAGGGAATGGAATCTCTCGTCGTGACGTCATATTCGTCTCTCTCTCTCTTGAACACTCTCATTTCTCGTGCTATCTCTCCCACGCCCCCCCGTCGGCCCCTCTATCCATGCCTCTCTTGAATACGCAATACACACACATACCTCTCTAGGCCCCGCCAAATGCATCAACTACACATTCACACATGTTACATCATGTACCCCATTGATCTAAAAAGCCCTCTCTTCACGTTTATTTCGCATACAACATTCATTTTGAATAAAGTGTGGCCAAAAAAATTATTTTAGAGTTTCTAAATACATACAACATTACAAAGTTATATGGAGGAGTTCGAACGCTAATTTGCATTGCATGGTGCCCACAATGATATTTATTCCGCACTATGAATTTGTATATTTTTATACTATATACAAAGTTAGTCATAATAAAGAGAAACGAAGAGCATCTCTCTCTCCATCACATACCCCCCCCTGTACGCCCGTTTCACGTATGACACAAAACTATCTCCAGGTCCTCTAAAAGTAAGCCCCTAGAAAATTCACGCATGTTTCATTATGGTCATTGTATTTGTAGCGAAAGCACAATACGTACATTGGACTTCAGAATCCACTCATTACGGTCACCATTTACGTTTAGTGGTTATTATACAGTCACGGGCTCACCGTACAACTCTATATTTGCTCATGACATGACTAGTTGACCACTTAAACGCTCCACGTGGCACCTCTAGTGTTGCATCACATTATCTTACTACCATCGTGCCCACCTGTCGACTTGTATCTACTCTATATCTACACTCTTATAAAATACATAAAATACACTCTTATAAAAAACAGAGTTGGTCATGATGGTGTGCCTGCCATCCTGCAATATAGGCCGTCCGATTTATATCTGACGGATAGGAAAGAAACTATGGCAATTTTTCAAAAAGGTACCCACACACCTCTCCACATTTGCAAATAAGGCCTTCCCTCGTTCATCAGTTTCTCTCACAAGATAAACAAGTCATACAAATGCATCTTGATGTTCCGTGCAACGCACAGGCATCTTGCTAGTAAGAATGAAAACAAACAACAAAAATATATATTTGGACGGTGGTTCAAAGTCATGACCGCGGGCACAGCGGACAAGGTGGCCTTGTATTGGTATGCTGAGCCGTCTGTTTTAACACACATGAGCTGGTGTGGTGATTATACACACACGCACGCATGCACACGAACTGCATCCACGCAACACTCACACAAACACATGCACCCACACACGCACGCAACACTCACACGTATACACGCATCCACGCACGCACGCAACACTCACACGCACACATGCATGCATGCATGCACACACCAATACACCACACGACCAACACACTCTCTCACGCTCAAGTGCTCAACCTACACGTGCATGCACACATATCAGGCCCTGACAGACACATACACAACCAGGTGATTCACGCGCACGGGTTGGAACCTTGTCGCGCCTGCGTAAATTTGTGTTTATCTGACCTCTTCCCTATGTGAACTGACAGGTGGGACCCACAAGGAACGTGGTCAATTTAACTAGTCAACATGGCGCCACGCAGACTATTTGGCCGGTCAACAGAGTGCAATCCGATGCTGACCCATGAGCAAGTGACCGTATAATCACCGCAAAACGTATATAGTGACCGTAATCAGCTTATTCTGAAGTTCAGTGACCGTATTACGCTTTTCTCTCTGTAGGCCCTCCAAAACTACATCTCTACACGTTCTTGCATGTTACAGCACTACTACTACACTCTAACACAATAAATCATATGTGTTTTTAGTTTTACTAGATATCATATTGTTACTTACAATTATTCAGTTTGCATACATTAAAATTGCCTTTGAAATGTATGGCCAGTATCATTTACCGTGCGGGAAAAATCCCGCCCTTTCCTGTTTAATCGGGTTTGTATCGATGGATCGTGTGAAACAACAAAACTATAGTACTATACAGTACAAGTGACATTTCACTGGGCCGTCGTGTCGTCTACTCCTCCGTCGTAAGAGTGGAGCGCTCGCTTTCATAAATCTTCTAGTCCCTTTTACCGACATGTGGGACATCAAGCTACCGGGTCCACGTGCCATACCGAAATACAGTGCAGAGCAGCCGGGGTGAAGCACCCCAGTCATGGCGCTGGCGTAGTAATGAGCAATGAGGCGTCAAATCACAAAGCTGCACCTTTCCCATAGTTAAGTTGGAGGGACGAAGTAATAATGCTAAAAAAAGAAGTTGGAGGGATGATGCAACCATCATTTCACTTGTTGCTGAATCCGCTTCTCCCTCATCTTCTTCAACTTAACCACGTGTTGCTTCTGCCGTTGTTCTGCCTCATGTGGGACGCGGATCGGCTTGGTAAAACACTGACACGTGGGACCGCATGTTAGCAAACCGCCAGGACAACATCCTCCGAAAATAAGAAACCTCCCCACCATCCACGCGGCAAAATCACCGCCTTTTTACTAATCTTGATTCTATAATTTTTTAGATCAATATAATTGAGATTTGTATAGATAGCACACATGAGCAAAACCAAGTGGTACGGTTAAGGGCATCCACAATGTGTAGCCAAATGTGAAAATAGGTTTTGGCATCGTGGGAACCATTGTGGACGGTGTTGCCAAAGCCAAAAAGATGGATCCGAAGCTCCTTGATTGATTGATTGAAGGAATAGAAAAATGCAACGTCTCTCCTCTTTCTCCCATGCTTGGATGCATGTAGTACAGTATAGAGCACAGAGTCTACTCCCCTGTCCCTTCTATCACAAATCACAAAGTAGTGAGGCATCAAATCACAAAAGCACAGACGAAGCAACCATCATTTCACTCTTCGCTGACTTCGCTTCTCCATCCTCTTCTTCAAGAAACCATCTCACCGCACTAGTACTCCTAGTAGTACTAGTCCTTTGGTTCAACGGACTTCCTGGATGCAAATAAGCCGGTTGTCTCGGCTTGCAGGCGGCACTTGCGAATGACTTACCGTGGTCTCCCTCAATGGTGTTCTCCGTCGAACGCATTTCGCCAAACAACAAAAAAAGATATCGTCGACGTCACCGGAATGGGGAAGGAAGTCAAATATAGTTACTACCTCCATTTTTTTGTACACAAGGCCAGTATATCAAAATTACAATTTGCAAAGGGCCACTAACACTAATCGAGGCACAATTGATGGGATTAGCAACCAAGGACATTAATATTCCCTGCATGCATGCGGAGGTGAGAAGGTTGGTTTGCATGGCGCTGCATTAATCAAGCAATGAGGAGTGAGATGGTTAGCTCTTTGGTCTTCGGAGAAAAAATATGCATTAATTAACATGTGAAACGAGGATTTGTATCGATTAGATCCCGCGAAGGAAAACCCGCCTTTCTTTTTTAACACTGGTACTCCTAGTACGTACGTACTTATCCTGTTTGGGTCTAGGCCTTGCATTGCCAAACTTCGCCACACATTTTTGCCAAGCTTGCCTAAAGTTTTCAAAATGAGAAGGAGGTACACTTGCGCACGGCTATCGCGGTCGCACCGCACCCTCACACGGTTGCTCCTACACGTCGCGGTCGCACCGCACCCTCAGACAGTCGCTCTTGCACGCTGCAAACCCAACCAAGGGAACACACCCTCACTAACACGTGCTGTCGCATGTGAACAAACCAAACTCAGCCATCCTATCACTGACACATAATTTTGTTCATAGAGTATGTTTATCCAACCGCATGTTGGGGAGTATCCGTACGGCCCGTGCGGTGGTCTGTTGGGGAAGAAGAAGAGGTGAGGAAGAAGGAAAGAAGGGTTAGGAGGCGTAAGATATTCATACAACCGCCTGAAATGGTAGACTGACCCAAGTCAGGCGACTTGCATAACAAATATATGTTTTTACACAGCAAAAGATCCATAAAAACAACAACATAAAGAAAAACTATCACTGCTCGCGGAAAGGGACGGCCTCATCGTCTTTGGCTGCCAGCGTGAACCAGCCGTCGCTGCCGACATGTGTCTCCGCACCATGGTTGTCCTCGGCCTCCAGCTACTCGTTCAAGCGGAGTGTGCGGGCGCTCTGCACGGATGAGAGTACAGCCCGGTTCAAGTCGAGGACGTCCGGTTTTGCCTTCAGGAGGGCCTCGATGGCAGCGGCATCCACATGCTCCGCGCCGAGTCAAGCCTTCGCCGCCCAGTTCAATTCCAGGACGTCCGGTTCCGCCTGCAGGAGGGCATCGATGAGAGCGGCATCCGCGCGCTCTGCGTCGAGTCGAGCCTCTGCCGCCCGGTTCAAGTCCAGGACGTCCGGTTCCGCCTGCAGGAGGGCCTCGATGGTAGCGGCATCCACGCGCTCCGCCTCAAGTTGAGCCTCCGACACCCGGTTCACATCCACGACATCCGGTTCTGCCTACAGGAGAGCCTCGATGGCAGCGGCATCCGCGCGCTCTGCATTGAGTTGAGCCTCTGCCTCCCGGTCCTCCTTTAGTATCGCCATGTTGAACCACTGGTCCGCCTGCACCATGGGGGACTCGGACACCGGCACCGAAGTCAACGTCCATCGTCTCATACCCATCGGGGGCCATCTGCGCCGCGACCTCCGCCATGAACATTGGATCAGCTTCCTCCTCCTCGTAGCTTGGCTCCAGAGAACTCGGGGATTGGCCCACCGCAAAGTGAGCTTGGGAACGGAGGTCTGTGGCGCCGGCCGCCACCGCGATTTCTGCGCGGCGCTCCGGCGTCAGCATCTTGTAGTAAGTGATCTTGCAGCGCACGATGGCTTTCCGGCGAACTAGGAGACGCTTGATGCAGGCTAGGGAATCGAAAGGTGGGGGGATGGGCTGGAGATTTGGTGTGGTTTTAGGGCAGTGGCTGGCGTAGGCCGAGCAGCGAAGGTTCTGGTGTGAATAGTGGTTCCGGTGACGACCGGTCAATCGGTTTTGACTGTACATCGCTCTTGTCGCGTTCACGTTGCAACCCGGCATGCTGGACCCTCCACGTTACTCACTGAATGGAACGCGCTTCGTCTTGCGTTTTTGCTCGCTTGTGGAACCGCGTTGAGAGCAAACCGACGTACCCCCCCTCCCCCGCCCACGTCATTTATTATAGTACCACTCCCTCTGTTTTATGTGGAGTAAATAAAAACAGAGGGAGTATACTACGGATGAGGATCCCCTGACGTGGACGAACCCATTGAGTAACTGACTTGCGGGGTCTAGCAAGCATGGGGTCCGCCACTAAGTGACCGAAAGGGAGGGTAAGGCTGGGATACCTATGTCAGAGGATCCACTTCCACTACTACTCCCTCCTTCCATTTACTATACAGGGCCTAATGCGTTTTTTGAGGCTAACTTTGACTAGATGTTAGAGTAATAATATATGACATGCAACTTACACAAAGCGTATGGTCAAATTCGTATGTGAAAGGAGTTTCCAATGATATAATTTTCACATTATACATCTCATGTACTATTAATCTTGTCAATAGTCAGATTGGAAACCATCTCGAGTACAAATCTAGGAGTACGTATGAATCTAACAATATTGCTTGGGCGTTGTTGAATGTTGATACCTTTTTTATCAAAGTAGAGATACTTTGACTACACATAAAACTTATATGTAAACTAGAAAGGATAGGAGGGTGTATATTGTACGTTCAAAAACGAAACGAACATTGAATACCCTTTATATATGATTTGCGGATGCTATGATCACCGGTTCAAAATTTTGAATCCGGCTTAGGTATCACGTGCCCCCACTCGTTCCCTCTCAATTTCATCTCGGGGTGCGGAGATCTATTGAAAGAGGACTAGGGTGGGTAGATGCGAATGATACTCGGTGGAATGTTCAAATGAGGCATGCGGGAGGATGAACTCGACTAGAGGGCGACATGATCGATGGAGAAGAGGGTTGGAGAGGAATGAGAAATAAGCAAACACCACATGATTATACTTGAACGGCTCAAATAAACAATAAGTTGTCTCGCTTGGCCTACATAGTGAAAGGCCTAGTGCGCAACGCGGAGCACTGACGCTCGAATATGGCCGGGAAAACAGGGAAACCGACATGTGGGGCACACCCGTCGGGACGACGTAGCGCAGACTAGTCCAATGGAGGAGCTGGCCCACGACCTCCTCGCCACCGACAACCGTTCATGTGGATCGTTGGGGCCAACAACGGGGCGCAGCTCCAGCACCGCCTCTGGACACGGCGACCGCGGTGAGCGACACGCTCATATCATTGCTAGAGACAGTCGGTTTTAGTGTGTCGAGGGTGGCGTTAATGTTGTGGCACGACCAACAGTATGTTTGGTTTGTGCCCAAGGTTGCCCCATCAAAGCATTGGGTAGCCAAAATTTTGGTTGAGGTATTGGTTTCCCATGATTTGGCCGACATTCAAGAAAAATGAACTAGAGTTGGCTAGAGTTCATTGGCATGCCAAAAAAATGGCAACCATCCAAACAAAGACCAATCTTTGGGTCATGACCAAAATTTTGGTAAGGTGCACTTTGGCCACAATCCAAACACACACCAACACCAGGCTCGTCGAGGATGCATGGGGCGGCGCGACGCATCCGCGGAGTGGTGTAGCACGGCCTACTGCATCCTCTGGACCTGAGACCATGCCGGGTCGTCTTGCTTTTTCAATGACATGCGGGGATCACATGTGAGCAAAGGGCATCTCCAACGTTGCCACGACCGCAGCTGACTACACTGGCACACCAAAACCCTCATCCCTCGCGCCGTCGCGTGGTGTGTTCCCAGCCGGCGCTAGCTACCTGCATTCATGTCGTCCATTCGTATGTCGTCGTTAAGAGGCTCGGTGCCCAAGGAACTAACTCCGGCGACTTAATGACACACCCGGACACTTGGCCTCACCCGAATGCACTACTTAAAGCGGCAACACCCAGCTAACCTCCACACCATAGCGCATCATCCTCCTACCTGGCACCACATCCGCCATGACCGCAAGTGCGAACGCTCTATGGTAGAGCTTGTCTTCGGGGATGAAGCTCGAGGTCGCCGCCCTCGCTCAAGTCGCCTCTCGCGACACAATAGCGGCGTAGCCGGACACGGACGCGACCACACAAGCGATGGCCACGCTGGTGGCCGACAACGGGAGCACAATCAGCCACGTGTCCTACTTGTTGCCATCCAACGTCCGGCACTGCCGAGGTCGGGGACTCCTCCGAGGATGAGTAGGGAATGGGAGGCGGCAGGGCATGGTGTGCCAACTAGCCGGTCTATATCCCGTGTTCTACTCTTCCTTTCCGGAGACCGCACCTTCACTTCACGGGTCTTGAACCCCGCCCCCGTACATAGATATCATAGATGGAGGACGTCGGTCGCCGCCGTAGAATAGGTTTAGGGTCGGGTTTCTTTTATTTTTCTGTCCTATAAAAGTTCGAAATGTAATGAAAATCTGCCATGTTTGCATTAATCTCGGCCGGTGTATATGAACTTTCACAATAATATACATATTGTAGGAGTACTAGCAAGATGCCTGTGCATTGCACGAAATATCAAGATCTTGTAGGAGAAAACGAAGAACGAGGGAAAGCCTTATCTGCAAATGTGGAGGGGAGTGCGGGTAAATTGTCATAGTTTCCTTCCTATCCGTTAGATATAGATCGGATGGCCTATATTGCAGGATGACAGGCACACCATCATCACCAACTCTGCTTTTTATTGAACCGAGACAAATCTAACATGCGAAGTAAAATAAACACATTGGGTCTATACATACACAAATTATCTTAGGCACTCCAATACAAGTGATGTCGACACCGATGACTTCCCGATTAAGATAGGACTGCATCAGGGGTCAGCTTTGAGCCCTTATCTTTTTGCATTGGTGATGGGTGAGGTCACAAGGGGTATACAAGGAGATATCCCATGGTGTATGCTCTTTGCGGATGATGTGGTGCTAGTTGACGATAGTCGGACGGGGGTAAATAGGAAGTTAGAGTTATGGAGACAAACCTTGGAATCGAAAGGGTTTAGGCTTAGTAGAACTAAAACCGAGTACATGATGTGCGGTTTCAGTACTACTAGCTGTGAGGAGGAGGAGGTTAGCCTTGATGGCCAGGTGGTACCTCGGAAGGACACCTTTCGGTATTTGGGGTCAATGTTGCAGGAGGATGGGGGTATTGATGAAGATGTGAACCATCGAATCAAAGCCGGATGGATGAAGTGGCGTCAAGCTTCTGGCATTCTCTGTGACAAGAGAGTGCCACAAAAGCTAAAAGGCAAGTTCTACAGGACGGCAGTTCGACCCGCAATGTTGTACGGCGCGGAGTGTTGGCCGACTAAAAGGCGACATGTTCAACAGTTAGGTGTGGCGGAGATGCGTATGTTGAGATGGATGTGTGGCCACACGAGGAAGGATCGAGTCCGGAATGATGATATACGAGATAGAGTTGGGGTAGCACCAATTGAGGAGAAGCTTGTCCAATATCGTTTGAGATGGTTTGGGCATATTCAGCGCAGGCCTCCAGAAGCTCCAGTGCATAGCAGACGGCTAACGCGTGCGGAGAATGTCAAGAGAGGGCGGGGTCGACCGATTTTCACATGGGGGGAGTCCGTTAAGAGAGACCTGAAGGATTGGAGTATCGACAAAGAGCTAGCTATGGACAGGGGTGCGTGGAAGCTTGCTATCCATGTGCCAGAGCCATGAGTTGGTTGCGAGATCTTATGGGTTTCACCTCTAGCCTACCCCAACTTGTTTGGGACTAAAGGCTTTGTTGTTGTTGTACTCCAATAGTACGTCCACTACACATTCACGCATTTCACATCTTTCTACATCTACGGGAACCTACGAAAGGGTTAACGTAAATTGCCTCTCTCTCTCCTCCCCTGATTTTCATTGTGGTGGGCCCCTCCCTCCCCCCAATCTACAATGAATAGCTCACACGTTTCACATTACCTTAATTACGTAACTGGGATTATGTAGGTGTAGCATTACTCATCCTAAAAAACTCAACTAAGCCAACCTCCCAGCATATCCCGTGGGAAAACACCCGGCTGCGCCGTTTTAGTCGGGATTACCGGATTACTAGTAGTAGTATCGATGGATCGCGCGAAGCAACAACTTTATTTTTGAGGGGGCGAAGCACCTAGTTTAAAAGGAAAAAAGGCGGTACACTCACAGCACTCCTATCGCGGTCGCATTGCACCCCACACACGTTCGGTCCTGCACACGGCTCACGCCAACGGAATGTGCTTAGGCTTGTCTCTTCACTGACATGTGGGACTGCACTTGGAGAAACCGACCATGCACCAAACTCCCCCCGCCCATCGCGCGAAAATCCTCCCCCTGTTGGGGATATAACTACTAAGGGTAAACCGCCCAGGAGGGGACGGTTCATCTTCAACTATATTGAAGCCCACGAAGATCCAGAAGATGGCGCTTTACTAATGAAGCTTAGAGGCCCAGAGCCCAAAGGCGGATTAGGGCCCATAGTGGTAAACTGCCATGGTTATGTAACTCGTATTGTAAGTTAGGAAAGGAGAGACCGAGCTGGACACTTGTCTGAGTTGGCCTCGGGACTCTGTAGACCGGCCGGGCGTCAACCTATGTATATAAAGGGACGACCTGGTGGCGGTTCAGGGACAAGAAACAACAACTCGAGACCCAGGCAAAGCGTATTTGCTCCCTGGTCATTGAAACCCAATCAATTCCATCACAACTAGACGTAGGCTTTTACCTTCATCGAAGGGGCCGAACTAGTATAAAAACTCCCGTGTCCCTTGTCCGGTTTAACCCCTTCAAGCTAACCCGTCGTGATGGCACCACGACTAAGTCCTTTCATGAGGACATCTGACGTGTTAATTCCATGATAGTTGGCGCCCACCGTGGGGCTCAAACCCACGACCAAAATGGCGAGTTATACCATTGCAGTGTCTCACGCGTATTCCAACATTGTGTTTCTCCTGAAGAAGGACAAGAGATTCTACGTGAAATCCATGAAGGGGATTGTGGTCACCATGCCGGTTCAAAATCCCTGGTGGCTAAAGCTTTTCGTCATGGGTTCTATTGGTTGACAGCTCATGCTGATGAGGAGGATCTGGTAAAGCGGTGTGACGCTTGTCAGAAGTTTTCACGTCGAGATCATGTTCCAGCTGAAGAGCTACGGATGATTCCTATCACTTGGCCGTTTGCCACTTGGGGACTTGATATGGTGGGACCTTTTAAGCTCTCCAAGGATAAGAAGACCCACCTATTGGTGGCAGTTGACAAGTTCACTAAATGGGTTGAAGCGGAGCCCGTCAGCAAGTGTGATGCAGCCACGGCGGTTCAATTTCTCAAAAAGATCATTTTCCGTTTTGGCTTTCCACACAACATCATCACAGATAATGGCACAAACCTTTCTAAAGGCGAGATGGAGGAGTTTTGTCAACGAGAGCACATCAGGCTTGATGTAGCGTCCGTGGCTCATCCCCAGTCCAATGGTCAAGCTGAGAGGGCGAATCAAGAGATCCTGAAGGGTATCAAGCCCCGACTTATGGTTCCTTTGAAGCGGACGCTGGGTTGTTGGGTGGAAGAATTACCATCTGTGTTATGGAGTATAAACACCACCCCAAACCGATCTACGGGTTATACACCTTTATTCATGGTTTACGGGGCTGAGGCCGTCCTCCCAAGTGATATTCGTCATGACTCACCCGGGTTGCCAATTATGTTGAAGCGGACAATGAGCAAGCACCCCAAGAGGCGCTGGACCTGTTAGATGAGAAACAGGACATGGCTTTGGCTCGATCGGCGGTTTATCAACAAGACCCGCGGCGTTATCACGGCCGCCTGGTTAAGACAAGAACCTTTCAATAAGGCGACGTAGTGCTCCGGCTCATCCAAGATCAGACCGATATGCACAAGTTATCCCCACCTTGGGAAGGACCCTTTGTGGTCAGCAAAAATATGCACAGCGGATCATACTACCTCACTAACGTTCAAGAAGACTCACGCAGTTCTGAGGAGGAGACCCGACGACCATGAAACATAGCTCTCCTTTGGCCTTACTACACTTGAGCCATAGGCTTTTCTTATGTACATATTTCAACAATGTATATATTATGATCAATATAATAAACCAGCATCCTTGCTATAAGCAGGGTCTCTGTCGTTTTCTTCAAATCTCTTTGTTTACTTGGGGGCTTCAGCTGACAAAGCGAAGTACTACATGTTAAACCGGCTATCATGCCACAAAACAGCCGGGGAGCTTCACACCCAAGGGGCCAAAGAGAGTCTGGATGCTATGCACTGCTCAAACATAGGCACCCATTGAGCACAGCTCACAAAGTTACTTGGGAGCTCTTTGTGCAAAGCAACAAAGAGTTTGAAAGGACCCTTGTAATTGGGTATCGACCCACGGCTTGGAAGCCTGGTGTATTCACCTAAAACCCCGGGTTAACCTGCCTTCATCAAGTAAGCCACTCCTATCCAGGTAATCCTGGCACGACCCGCCGAATGTTTGACAAGTCAATCTTATACAGACCCTGAACTTGTCAATGTTAAAACGACGATTGGTTAGTTGGAGACCCATCTTAAAAGGCTTTGCAAAATGGTTTAACTCAGTGGCCTGGCAGCCCATGAAAAGCCTCGAATTTGGCCTGGCAGCCCTTGAAAAGCCTTGACTACATGGTTTCTTGTTTGCTTTTTTGCCAAGTTTTCACCTTTTGATGAATCTATCTTGAACCGGTGTCCATTGACCCGGTGTGGCTTTTCAAGTCATCATAATAACCCGGTGTTTGTTAACCCGGCTTGGCTCTCAACTACAAGTTGTCAGACCATCTTCATAAAACCGGTGTTTCATAACCCGGTCTGGTTTTGACTACAGGCCGCCAGTATGCTCATCTGGTGTTCATCGCAACCCGGCATGACTTATTATACACCAGCACGACATGATGAGTAATATCAAACGCTCACAGTATTGGGTTTTGACCGTTGCTACAGTCAGATTGGTATATTAACAAGCCTATATCACAGGTATGCTTTATTTTTTATATAAAGCTTGGTGATTTAACAGGTTTTTCTTTTGGGTATTATGACCCGTCCGGCGGTAAGCCGCCTGGACAGATTTTTTGTTATGCAGATAAAAGGATAGCATAATATTATAAAGATATATCAGACAGCACTACAATTATCATGGCGGATCAAATCAAGTCATGTCTCAGTGCACGATTGGAATCAACCAAAGTATTTTAACTAGCCTATTACAAGGCACTTTGAGGCCCAAAATGATGATTATTCTTACGTAGAGCAAAGTTTGTAACAATAACCCGATTGCCGGATTAAGATTCATTGTCAGGACGACGTGAAGTTGATGGATCCTCAGGCGCCGGTTCAACCTCTTCATCTCCACCCAATGGCTGGAAGTCAAGAGTGGTCCAGTCAATCCGGGTTAGCGCTTGAAAGAAAGCTTCTTCATCTATGAGATTCGACGGTTCAACGCCAGGAGCGTAAGTATGCTTACGAATGGGCGGAATAAGATTCTGCACTTCTGTCACGGCTGTGTCAACTCGATTATTGTTGGCATCATAGAATGACCGATGAGACGTCAAGTTCACCTCTTCAGCCAATTGACTTGCTATTGGACGCAACTCCTTGGTCAGGGTCTTGAGGGCTTCATTATAAAATGCTGATCCTTCTTCCTGTTCATCCGGATAGCCCTTAACAATATCAGCTAGATCCAAATCAGCTATCCATGATTTGGCACGAGTTAGTGCTAATAATGTGCCAGCCCTGGCAGCAGTCCATTTCAACTCTTCTATTTGAGCCGGAGTCATTGAGAGCTTGGTCAAAGTATCCTTGATCAAAGTTGGTGCCGGTTTGTTATATGAAGCTGCATAGATGACTCGTTGTGCAACAGTATATAGTTGCTCAATCAAGGTGTATGTTGCCTTCAATTTCATCCGCATATCTGCGCCAGATGAGCAATGCGATTACCTGCAACAGTTTCAGAATCTAATGTTAAACCAGCAGAGTTCACGATATTTTCTGAACCGGCTATGATAAAGTACTTACAAAAGATTGTAGAAGTCATGGCATTCACTTGATGTTTTAGCCTTGACAGCTCTTCCGCCACCGATTTAAGAGCTGCTTCGGCCTCTTCAGCCCGCTTCAACAATGCAGCCTTCTCAGATTCCCAGTTGGTGCATTCATTTTTGAAGCCATCTTTCAATTGTTCCATGGATGTCAAAGCACCCTTAAGCTCCTCTTTGGCTTTAGAAGTTTCTTCCTGCTGAGACTTGATGTTTTCTTGAAGATCGGTGATTTGAGATTCTTTGATATTTCTATCAGTCTGCAAAAATCAGATGCTAAAGCTGTTAAAGTCCCAAGCACATAACAAAGTAATACACTTGGCACTTGGGGGCTAATGTGGATTGCTTCTTTGAATAAGTATTTTCAAGTCCCAAGGATCAATCCAGGTATTAAGCTTGGCACTTGGGGGCTAATGTACAATTGATCAGATTAAAGTGAAGGCGATTAATAAGGGCAAATAGTCCTGGTTTAACTTCAAGAGACAAACCGGCCCTTGGAGGCTACTCAGTTCAAGTGTTCTTTCTATGAAAGTCCCGGTTTATCTTCAAGAGATAAACCGACCCTTGGAGGCTACAACGGAAGAGATATATGGAACAAGGCAAATTTCAAAGCGGTTCTGAAGATTACCTCATAACGTTCCTTCATCAAATTCACCAAACCAGCTTCAAGGTCATGGCTTGTGTAAAGACGGTTTAAAAATCTGGAATGAAGCTCCTCGGCGCTAAGGTTAATGAAGTTGGATAAATCCGTCTTCCCTTTCCCCTTGCCCATAGCAGCGAATTCCTCCTTGGCAGTATGTTTTGACAAGACAACCGGATTACCAGGACTAGTGTGACTCGGACCAGTAATAACAACATCGTCATCATCACCTTTTGATGGATTTGGCGGATTGACACTCACCCTGGCTCGGCTTGGCGGATTAGCAGTATCCCTGATTGGGCTTGGAGGAATATTATTTCTGGTCGGGCTTGGAAGGTCCTCATTCCTGGTCGGGCTTGGAGGATTAGCATGTGGACTTGCCGGGTTAACTTCCGGCAGATCAACATCAGTATTTTGACCCTGTGGGGTAGGGTCATCAATGGCGATGTCAGTCTCTCTATTAGCACCTTCGAAGGTTCTCTCCGGTTCAACCTCTTCAGTAGGAATATTGATTCTTGCTTTCTTGGTCAGCCGGGCTTTGGCGCTGAAATATTAAAACAAAAGATCAGTTGGTGAACCGACGCACGAAGAACAAAGTTCAAACCGTATACTTACCCAGGGACAATCTTGAGGGGAGGCATTTGAGTAGTTGATGAACCGCCAGATGAAGAATTAGAAGACGCCTGGTAATTCGGATCAGACAAATTAAGTGGGTATTAGAAGCAACCCTTCAAAGGATAAATTTTTCGGGAGAACAAGAAACCTCTTGACGACGCTTCCGGGTTGGTGTATCCGGTAAACCGGAAGAGGTGACTTGTTGGCCACTATGCCGGGTTGTGCGACGACATTCAGCTTGCTGTGTCTTCAAAGAAAATTGCGGATCCAAATAAGCAAGAGGGTGAGAGTATTTTACTTTCCGTACTGCATGGCGAAATTTTTGAACCGGCACAAGATCTGAGTCGGAAGAAAGAGAGATTACCTCCACATGGTCCGCACGGCTGGCCTCCGCATCATCTTGGGAATAGTCATTATCAATAAGGTGCATGAAAAAGGAACCAAGCGAGTCAAGTTCTACCTCTTGATCCGATTCGTCAATGTCTTTTGGCGGATCAGAAGACTCGGCGGATTTCTTCTTGGCTGCTCTCTTTGTGGCTTTGGTCTTCACACGGGGAGCCCTAGCCGGTTTGTCTTGAGTTTTTCTCTTCCAGAAGGAGCTGTTGGCCTGTGAAATTAAATAAAGGAGTATCAGCATATTATTAACTCAGAGGCGGATCAATAAGCATAAAGTTAAACTTTTTACCGCTGGCGGTTTGTTGGAGGCGTAAAAAGGTGGCAGCCCGGTTTGGCTGCATGCGACGATCGACTCGTCGAGCATCTTCTTCACATATTCAGTAACTTCATCGTCCGTCATTACCATTTCATGATGTCGTTGAGGATCCTTGACATTGCCAGTATATTCATGCATTAAACCAGGGCGGCAGCTTAAAGGCAGGATACCCCAAGAAACCCAGCAACGGACAAGATCAATGCCAGTCAAACCGTTCGCAAGGAGAGCCTGGAGTTTAGCAAGTTGAGGGGCATAGGCTTGACGTTGTCTGGAAGTAATCCGCAAAGGCAATGGATGGCCATTGCTGAGTCGGTGAGCACGGTAACCCGGCAACAGATTTTCTCCAGCAGGGGCAGTATTCTGACAATAACACCATGTTTGGTTCCAATCTTTGGGATGACTGTGGTGTTTTGCATGAGGGAAATCAACTTCTTTTCTCTTCTGGATTGATACCCCACCAAGTTCCATGTTGGGACCATCAGAGAACTCAGTGCGGTGGTTTAAATGGAAACAATCCCGAAAAAGCTCCACAGATGGTTCTTCTTGAAGGTAAACTTCACAGAACACTTGAAAATTGCATATATTGGACACGGAGTTTGGTCCAATATCCTGTGGATGGAGTTGAAAGCTCGCAAGGACATCCTAGAATTTTTTTGATCCGGGAGGGCTGAATCCGCGGTCTAAGTGTTGCATAAATATAATCACCTCTCCATCTTGAGGCTCAGGAGGGCACTCAGGGCCAGGGACTCGCCAATGAAGGACCCTTTTTGAGGCTAAAGCGCCAGTGGTGACATATCCATTGATTTGCGTTTCCGTGATCCGGGACGGAACCCAGTTGGAAGCGGAGAATTGTTTGGTCATCTTGGACAGCAAACTGTAAAGGTAAAACGAAGGCCGGTTTACGATTGACGGTTCAGGTGTACTAATTGCTGTTAAACCAGGGAATTTGATCAAACATATATATGAGATAAACCGGAAATGGCTATTCAAATCAAGATGGCGTTTTAAGTGAGGGCTAATGATATATGGCGGATTATCAACTACTAAAGATTTAAACCGCCCTTAGGTGGAAGAGCCAGAGATGAAAATCCACCAAGTGTTGACAGAAACAGGTTTCACAAAATGACAGTATAAATTTGGATCTACCGTGGTTCAGTAAGAAAATTATTCTGAGCCCTAAAATGGCGACGAAAGAACACCATAAGTCCAGAAGGGAACTATCAAGGCAGGAGGAGATACTATGGTGAGGTAAACTAAAGTTACAACTTTGGCCGCAAGAGGAGGATGACAAGTTCATCTAGTTTCAACAGTAAGCTGAAAGGCAGCGAGCAAAGATGAACACTTATGAACACGGATGAATGTAGAAACCCTAAATATAGATCTAGGGTTGAGAGGAGGAAGCTTACCAGATGCGCAGAGATAGCGGAGAAGACCGCAGGTTTCTGGTATGATCAGGTTGATGCAGCGGCCTTTGTTGATGGAGTGCTCAAAGGTTGAGGGTGGCAGCGGAGCTTCGGAGCTTGAGCGTCGCGAGGAGGAAGAAGAGGCATGGAAGGGGAAGAAAGAAAGGACCCCCGAGCCTATTTATAAGGCAAATGGATAAGGCAAGCCCGGGGATCGAGGAGCCTAAAGCGGCGAAAGAGGGCGTAGCTGTCGCCTCGATCTCCGGGAGCAATTAACTAAAGGAATATTTTTTATGTTTTTATACAGAGATGACGTCATGACAATCAATTGTTGTATCCAGAGGATGACGTCACGGCGGTTTAACAAAAGTTTACAAGAGAAGACATCGTGGCGGTTTACGAGAAATGTAAGAGGATGTTCACAGGTTTTTTTCTAAGTATTGAAGATTGACATGAACTAGTTCAAATCAACCTGGGGCCTAATGTTGGGGATATAACTACTAAGGGTAAACCGCCCAGGAGGGGCCGGTTCATCTTCAACTATATTGAAGCCCACGAAGATCCAGAAGATAGCGCTTTACTAATGAAGCTTAGAGGCCCGGAGCCCAAAGGCGGATTAGGGCCCATAGTGGTAAACCGCCATGGTTATGTAACTTGTATTGTAAGTTAGGAAAGGAGAGACCGAGCCGGACACTTGTATGAGTCGGTCTCGGGACTCTGTAGACCGGCCGGGCGTCAACCTATGTATATAAAGGGACGACCCGGCGACGGTTCAGGAACAAGAAACAACAACTCGAGACCCAGGCAAAGTGTATTTTCTCCCTGGTCATCTCAACCCAATCAATTCCATCACAACTAGATGTAGGCTTTTACCTTCATCGAAGGGGCCGAACTAGTATAAAAACTCCCGTGTCCCTTGTCCGGTTTAACCCCTTCAAGCTAACCCATCGCGATGGCTCCACGACTAAGTCCTTTCATGAGGACATCTGACGTGTTAATTCCACGACATCCCCCCCTCCCACACACACACACACAAAAATTCCCCCAAATCTGATTTAACTGCCCTTCGGCCAACTAGCCAATAATATGCCCTAAACCCCCCTCCCCTCCGTCCCCTTGCACTCCATTCGCTCCGCCAAAGCCTCCCTCCCCGCCGCGCAGATACGTCGGCGCCGCGGTTCGTTGAGGGGATACAAAACGATCCTCTCGCTCCCACAGTACGCTCTCGTAGACTGCCGTCCTCTAGTCGCGTCGCCACCTCTGGCTACGTTCTTGTGGACGCGCACGGCGGTCAGCGCCGCCACCGATGGCGGCGTTGTGTGGATACGCATGGCGGTCAGCTTCTCCCACGGTACGCGCATTCTAGACTGAGGCCCCGTTCATGTCGGTGTAGCGCTGAATGTTAGCTGATAGACACTGTTAATCTCACAGTTTACTGAAATAGTTTACTGTCAATAAGCTCTGCTTAAGAAGTTTCCTTGCCCTGTTCTGCACTCAATCTGCTTAGTTGAGATGGCATGCCAAGGCTGATTAGTTGCTAAAATATCCTGCCATATATTTATTGTGACGTAGATTGCCATGGTCTAGTAGCCAATCTGTTAGGTGAAATAGCTCTACACCATTTTATACTCGATCTTTGTTGCTGCGATGGCCTTCGATAGGTGATGGCTGTGTGCTCAGCCTCATTGACTGCTGAAAAAGCTTGCCATAATTTAGCACTCAAATATGTTTGTTGAACTAGCTTTACATATATTTCGTTACTTAGATCTGCTCGTCCAAATATCTTGCCATAGCTTTAGACGTCGACCTAGGTATTTTTTGGACTTCATAAAAAAACATATATGTTTTTCCTGTAATATCTAGTAGAAGAACTAATTTGTATGTCTAACAGATGGATAGTACTTGGATAATTTCTGCTCGAAGATTCTCCGTTGCTTATGTCGAGGGGGTTGAAAACTTCATGAACTTTATTAGAGCTGAGTACGATGGTCCGAAATCAGATGTGCTCTGCCCGTGTAGTAGTTGTATGAATTCAGTTACAAGGCCCCAGTCAACTGTGCAAAATCATCTACACTTGTATGGGATGTCGGTCACATATACTAGGTCGGTTCATCATGGTGAAGCTATGAACGTCAATGTTATTGACTACGTGGAAGCAGCAGATCACCATCTTGATCTGCCTGATGCTTAGGTGGAAGATGAGGAGGTGGTGGTGGTGGCGGAGCCAGTGAGTTTGACCAACATTGAAACAATGCTACGAAATGCTCGTGCATTCTGTGACCTTTCACCTGCAGAAGAAAAATGGTGGGCCCGCATGTTGGAACAACGCAACGTTGCTGTCACCCCAGGAAATAAGCTATCAGTATTCTCAGCTATGGTCACCTTTCTTTAGGTGAAGACATCTGAGCGGATGACCAACAAATCATTTGATGCGATGTTGGCCGCTTTTCGCAAATCTTTCCCAGATGCGTCTGAGCTACCACACACCTACAGTAAAATGAAGAATTTCCTTCGTGCAGTTGGAATTGGATATGATATGATCCATGTTTGTAAGAATAATTCTGTTTTGTTCCGGAAGGATTATGCCAACTTAAGTGAATGCCCGAAATGCAAATCATCAAGATGGAAAGATGGCGATGCTGTGAAGAGGATTCCTCATAATGTTCTGAGACATTTTCCAATTACACCAAGATTGCAGAGGTTGTTTCATGATGCTAAAACAAGAGAGGATTTACTGTGGCACTCTAGGAACCAGGAGTACAGAGATCAGAATGTAATGAGCCATCCATCTCATGGTAGTGAGTGGAAAAGCTTTAATGATAAACACAAAGAGTTTGTTGCTGACCTGAGAAACATTAGACTTGGCTTAGCTTCAGATGGATTTAACCCATTTGGCCACCAGAGCGCCACATATTGCATGTCGCCAGTGCTTGTTATCCCTTACAACATGCCTCCAAATGTCTGCACCAAAGAATCAAACTACATGATGGCCTTGCTCATCCCAGGTCCAAAAAGTCCTGGAAAGGATTTTGATTTGTTCATGGAGCCTCTTGTGGAGGAACTTCAACAGCTATGGAAGGGTGTTCTCACTAGAGACCTATATAGCAGCCCACCAGCTGATTTCTTTCTGCGTGATGTTATAATTTGGTGCATCCATGATTATCCGGCTTTGGGCACTATGTCAGGGCGAACGACACATGGTTACAATGCATGTGTTTGCTGTGACAGGAATCCGCTGTCATACGCAATACTTAGCAAGATCTGTTACATTGGACACCGTTGTTTCCTTGCCAAGGACAAGCCGCATCCTAGAAAATATCGAAGACATGTGTTCAATGCAAAGCATGAAAACCATGATGCACCAAAGAGGCTCACCGCCGATGAGTTGCAAGTGGAATTAGAGAAGGTCGGGCATATTACACCAGGAAACTATCCTGGTAATGGCAGCGGGAAAAGGAAGTGTGGCAGGGCAGAAGAGAGATTATTGTTTACCCGCATGTCTACTTTGTGGGACTTGGAGTATTGGAAAGATTTGGATCTGCGGCATAATCTTGATGTGATGCACATCGAGAAAAATATATGTGACAGCATTATCGGCACACTTGTTAATATTGAAGGCAAGACGAAAGATACCTTAAAATCTAGGATTGATTTGACACACCTGGGTATCAGAAAGGATTTGCAGGTGCAAGATGAAGGTAAACCACGGGATATGGCACCAGCTATGTACGTCTTGGACAAGGTAAAAAGAAAAGAATTCGGCGAGGTCCTGTCACGTGTGAGATTCCCACATGGATTTGCTTCCAACCCTAAAAGGAGAGTCAGTGCAGATGGAAACAAGGTACAAGGGTTGAAAACTCATGACTGCCATGTCCTACTTCAAAGGGTTTTACCTGTTATCCTTAGAGGATTGGGCCGCCCCGACTTATACAGAGCAGTTGCAGAGTTGGGACAATTCTTCAGGGAAATCTGCAGTATAAATATCAGGATAGATGCTTTGGAGCGTCTTAGAGACAAGATACCAACTATCCTATGCGACCTTGAGAAGATATATCCTCCAGCCTTCTTTGATGTGATGGTACATTTGGCTGTTTATCTACCTGATGAGGCACTACTTAGAGGTCCATTACAGTATGGCTGGATGTACCCTATTGAAAGGCGGCTAGGCCCTTTCAAGGGCTATGTTAGGAACAGAGCTAGACCCGAGGGTTCCATTGCAGAGGCCTAATTGCTACAGAAGCATTGACATTCTGCTCAAAATACATTGAAACAGCTGATCAACTTAGCAAAGAGGTGGGTGAAGACAATCCCGGGCTCAATGTTTTCGATTATTCTGTTCAAGTTACAGGCAAGAGTCGACAAGAGGACAAACCTAAAGATTTGGACAAAATGGTTTGGTATGTGTTGAATAACTGTCCTGAGATACTACCTTATATCAAGTAAGTGCAATACTGCAGCTTATACATCGTAATCTATTAAATTGCAGCACATTCTTATATATTTAGATGTTTGACGTGAGCACTATGTTGTGCAGCATCTACAAAGAGGAGTTACTGTTGCAAAATCCAAAAAACATTGACAAACTGGTTATGGCAGGATTTGCGAAATGGTTCAAGAATCATGTAAGCTTTTGAAGTGCTCTGTCAGTTTTTTTAATATATTGAGTATATAAGATGATCAACTTCTCTATTTTCTAACCATAGGTTAAGAAGATGTGGGAGGATGGGCAGGAAGTTGATGATGCCCTTTACTCACTAGCAATGGGTCCTGATACTTGGGTAAGACATTATGAATCTTGCGTTGTTGGAGATGTGCGCTACAACACCCTTGCACGAGACGAAGGCAGGAAGACACAAAACAGTGCCATCATGAGCACAAATACGTATGACAAATAAACAACTGAAATGTATGCTAACAAAACAGACATTATTCAGTTGCAGTATATCTCCAGTTTCGAGGATCATCGGTGTGTGGTTCTGTTGTGTTGTCGTTGTTATAACCTGTTTTCCAGGATCGCAAAACCCAGAGCTGATGATTATTTCAAATCCATCAATGTCAAGGCGGCATACCAGACCAACGAGCCTTTTATTTTGGCAAATCAAGCAACACAGATATTTTTCTTGGAAGACACATTTGCACGTAGCGATGACTGGAGAGTATTGCAAAGGTTTGAGCAGAGGAATTCGTTTAATGAAGTTGGACAACAAGATGATGCTTACACTGCTCCTGATGTACAAGATAACACAGATGTTCCTAATACCTTTGAGAACAATCACGTCAATGATGCCGGCGAAAAGATTGCCTGCCGTGCTGTGGACATACAAGAGTTGATCAAGAAGAAGCCAACGTTCGAGGACGTTGAGGACGAAGAAGAAGATGACACCATGGGGAATTACGATTCAGACTGATACACATGGCAAAGATGTTGATGCTGCTGCTGCGGATGATGATTACATTGCTTTTGTCGTATTTTCCTGTCAGAAGACGTTTTTTATCTACTATGTGAAATTGTGTTTGCTATGACAACTGAAACCTGATGAACATGTTGTTTAGTATTTTGCTGTGAGAACATCACTTGTTATGTATGCTGATTTGTGTTTGGTGATTGTATGACAACTAAAACATGATGACATTGTTGTTTAGTTGTACTCATATTTGGCTGTGAAACTTGAATTTGATGACATAGTTTGCTGTTGAACTGCAATTTTCTCGACGTCTTCGAATGAGAACAAAGCTGACCCCGACAGGGCCTCTGCTATTTATTTATTTATGAGCAAAAGGGGATATCCCCTGATTTCCATTAATAGAAATCATTAGATGTTCACAACACTACGCCCAGCCTGCTACACAGGTTTCATTCATTACTAGTTTCAGCAAAGTGCTCATGTCGTAGCCACTGAATACATCACGAGTGCTACATACACTGCAAATAAAGAGACAATCATCCTATAGAGCACATTGATTTTGCCCATTATCTTCACAAGCTCTTTCATCTCCTCATTGCTGTCAAGGCCGTTCAACAGCTGTTGCTTGGCCATGATCAGAGGAACTGCATCTTTAACCTTCTGCTCTGCATCTTCCTCTTCCGCCGTTCCTTCAGTTACTTGTCCAAGACCCCAACCTGCTGGTATTGGGATTCCTCGGCTAACCAAATAATCAGTGTAGTTGTATTCCCCCACATCAGCAACTTCCCAGAAATACAAATCACATGAATCTTCCCTTTTCTGCATGAATCAAATTGGAAGAGCAGGTGGACGAGCAGCCAGCGGACATGGTTGCTGCGGCCAGAGCTTCTGATGCTAGGCAGAGTAAGTAAAGAAGAGGAGAAGCGAAAGTTGGATATGTCAGTTTCATTACTTGCAGAGTAGCATAGCACCATATATAGTCATAGTCTAGGTTTGGATTCGAACCAGCTATAGGAGCGCGTCTCTCTTTTTTCTAAAACTCGGCAACGTCTCTTTACTGGTACAGTAGCTTGTTCTGTACGCCTTCCCAAGTCTTTGATTTTCTTTCCCTTTTTTGCGAGGAAGGAAGAAGGACAAAATATAGAGTTCCTGTGACTCGAACCCAAGACCTCTCGATTGAAAACCAAGGTTGCTAGTCACTTATGTGGCGAACATTCCCTATGAGGAGGACGGCAGACGAACGCATTTTCCTCGCAATTTTCTTCCTATATATAAAAAAGTATGCTACTTGGTGTCCGCTTATTCAACAAACGATTGTGCCAACCTTGACTGTTGGATGGACATTCACCGTCTGTCGCGTTTCTTAAGCCTCTTCTTCCTCGAGCCGCCAAAGCCAAACCAGCGTCGGCGGGACCGCCTGCTCCCGCCTCCCACGACTGGCTGTGATCTTCCCCGGCACCTGTTCGTTCCCGTCCGAGGCCTCACCATCGTCCTCCACCTTGGTTTGCTCGCCGCAGCGCCGCCCTACGGTGTTGTCACGGTCAACAACCGAGAGGAATAAGGAGATGACTGTACATGGTGAGTATGACAGTAGGGACCCAGCAGCGCGCGCAGTAATTTTGTTTTTACGGACGGAGAAGGGTATCAACTGGGTTGTGTGGGACCCGTGGCCCGTCTAGCCCAGGCTTTTATTTCATATGTTTAGCTCATGACCAGCCCAGTTTGTTTTTTTCCTTTCTGAAAAATGGCTAGCCAGCTATTTTGTTTTTTGCAGAATAACCAACATAGGCCTACTTGCTTTTCAACGCCCTGCTTTGTCGGAAATCTTTCAAGACGAGGAGGGATGCATTTTTCCCAGAAAATGGGCTATAAGTAATAAGAAATAGGCTTTATGTAATAAGAAATGGGCTATAAGTAATAATAAATGGGTTGTAAAATGAAAAAATACAGCAAACAGACTATTAGTTCTAAAATACTGTTTTCTTTTGAATTTTGATATTTTAAATTTCATTATTATTGTGCGGGTAAAATTTCATTGAATTTAAATTAAGGTATATTTAGATTTAAAATTAATTTGAATCTGGCTAGAAATTTCGGGTTGTATGCTGTTTGGGACAGATTTGGAGGCTGACTTGTGGATCTACTAGGTTGACGTGTACTTTGGCTTTGTCAACTTAGTCCACAAATGATTCCAGTAGCAGTGACCATTGGATGTTAATCCAACGGCCTTGCTTCTTCTTCAATATCTGATCTTCTTGCTCCAGCCGCCCAAACCAGCTCCGGTGGGACTGCCTGCTCCCGCCTCCCGTGGCCGGCTGTGCTGCCGCACAGGCCGCACTGCCCCACCTTACTTCATCGCTGTCCAAGCCATTCCTCTACTCACCCACACCTCCTGTTATTGTCCGACGATGGCAGCCGAACCAATAAACCCTCGTACTCCCCATCGCGTGGGCAACCATTGTCGAGTCTTCCCCGGCTCCATGTCGTTCCCTTCCTAGGCCTCGTCGTCATCCACCGCCATGGTGCTCTCGGCGCAGCCTGGTCAACGTGGTCAACGAACGACATCCATCGGCCATGGACTGTACGTGAAGAGGTTGACAGCTGGGTCCACGGCCGTACACAAGGAAATGCCTCCTTATTATGCGAAAAATAATGATTCCTCCACCTGAGAGCTGGGACCCACCAGAAGGGCCTCTATATTTCGTGAAAAAAATGTTCCCCCGCTGATAGGTCGGACCCACCAGCTATATCTTCGCACGCAAGGAAGTGCCTCCTTATTACACACAAAAAAATGAATACCCCCTGCTAGCTGGGACCCACCATAGTGGGTGGCTGACTTGTGGGCCTACTAAGTTGACGAGGACGGAGGGCTTCATCAACTTAGTCAATATGAACGATTCTAGCTCCAGTGACCATACGATGTCCATCCAACGGCCATAGTGCTTCTTCAACCTCTGGTCTTCTTGCTCCAGCCGCCCAAAGTAGCGCCGGTCATGCCGCGTGCTCCTGCCTCTCGTGGCCGGCTGTGATGTCGTGGAGGCCTCACCGCCCCCTACTACTCCCACCGCTAGCCCAGGGCATCCCTCTACTCACCCACACCCCCTGTTATTCTGCGGCGACAACAGCCTCACGCCGCAGCCGAACCAGTGAACCCTCATACTCCTCTCTGCTTGGGTATCCACTGCCGCGTCTTCCCTGGCTCCGCGTTGTCCCCTTCCTAGGCCTCGCCATCGTCCACCGCCGTGGTGCTCTCCATGCGGCGTGGTCAACGTGGTCAAGGAACGACTTCCATCGGAACAGTACTGTACGTGGAGAGGCTGACAGCTGGGTCCACGACCACAGCCCAGTTTTTTTGTGATTTGCCAAGTAAGTCGCTTTGTCAGGCTTGTTGGGCTGCAAATCTTGCAAGACAAGGAGAGCTTCATTTGGCTGGCCGAGAAAATGGCCTATCAGTAATGAGAAATGTGTTGTACATTTTTAAAACACATCAAACCGGCAATTAGTTTCAAATATCTTTTTTTTTCATTTCAAGATTTTAAATTGCATTTATTTTTATGCGTGGACAATTTGTTGGATTTTATATTGATATACATTTATTTTTAAAATCATTTTGAATGAGACTCGAAATTTCGGGATTAAAAATAGTTCGGACCGCACCGAAATATGCAAAATGTCGTATAATTTTTTAACCGTGGCCACAATATGGGCTGTAATGCTAACAAAAAGAATATGGGCTAAAAAAACCTTAAGAATTAGCAAATGGGCTGTAAATTATTAGAAATAATGGCAGATGGGTTCTATGTTGTTTTCCACCGATTTGAGGCTTTCCTAAAAAAAAGGTTGACGCATAAGCAGTGACTATTGGATTTCCATCCAACGGCCGTCGTGCTTCTTCAATCTCTGCTCTTCCTGCTCCAGCTGCTCAAACAAGTGCCGGCGGGACTGCCTTCTCCCTCCTCCCCGCGGCCAGCTATGCTGCCGTGCAGCCTCACCGCCCCACCGTACTCCCATCGCTCGCCTAGCCATCCCTCTACTCACCCACACCTGCTGTTATTCTCCGGCGACGACAGACGAACCAGTAAACCCTCGTACAGTCGTACTCCCATCCGCGCGGGAAACAACTGCCGAGTCTTCCTGCCTCTGTGTCGTTCCCTTCCTAGTCCTCGCCATAGTCCACTGCCCAGGTGCTCTCAGTGCGGCCTGGTCAACGTGTTCAACGACCGGCATGCATCTGAAGTGGAGTGTATGTGGAGAGGCTGACAGCTGGGTCCATGGCCGCACACAAGGAAATGCCTCCTTATTACGCGCAAAATAATGATTCCTCCACCTGACATCTGGGACCCACCGAAAGGGCCTCTGTATTTCGTGAAAAAAAGTTACTGCCGCTGACAGCTTGGACCCACCAGCTATATCTTCACACGCAAGGAAGTGCCTCCTTATTACGCAAAAAAAATGAATACTCCCCCTGCTAGTTGGGACCCAGTATAGTCGCAGGCTGACTTGTGGGCCTACTAAGTTGACGGGGATGGAGGGCTTTGTCAACTTAGTCAATACTCCAGTGACCGTACGATGTCCATCCAACGGCCGTAGTACTTCTTCAACATCTGGTCTTCGTTCTCCAGCCGCCCAAAGCAGCGCCGGTCGTGCCGCATGCTCCTGCCTCCCGTGGCCGGCTGTGATACCGCGGAGGCCTCACCGCCCCCTACTACTCCCACCGCTAGCGAGGCCATCCCTCTACTCTCCCACACCCCCTGTTATTCTGCGGCAATGACAGCCTCACACCGCAGTCGAACCAGTGAACCCTCGTACTCCTCTTCGCGTGGGCATCCACTGCTGCGTCTTCCCCGGCTCCGCGTCGTCCCCTTCCTAGGCCTTGCCGTCGTCCACCGCCGTGGTGCTCTCGGCACGGCGTGGTCAATGTGGTCAACGACCGACTTCCATCGGAAGAGTACTCTGCATGGAGAGGCTGACAGCTGGGTCCATGGTGGCCGCAAGGAAGTGCCTCCTTATGACATGCAAAATAATTATTCCTCCACCTGACAGCGGGGACCCACCGAATGGGCCACCGTATTTCGTGAAAAAAACATTTCCCCCCTGACTACTGGGACCCACCAGCTACACCTTCGCACGCAAGGGAGTGCGTCCGGGCAAAAAAAAAACAAAACAATTCGCCCCCCCTGACTGCTGGGACCCACCAGCTACATCTTCACAGGCAAGGAAGTGCCTAACAGTCGGGACCCACCTGGTCGAAGCGTACGTAGCGTTGTCATTCTGCTCGCGAACGTGTACGTACATATATACTGGTCGATTTAGAGGCGCGCACGTGCCGTAGTAGATGCGCGCACGTAGCATGTACACGTACGTACAACGGCCAGGGTGCAAGAAAGAAAATACAGCCACATACTTACATACGGGCAGGGTCTTGAACGCCTACTCGCGCATACGTACGGCCAGGGCTCGTGTACATGGCTGGGTCGGAACGGAGAAACAACGTCGTCGTCGTGCTCATGGGGAGCCAACCGGCTGGGTCGGAACGGAATGCGTCGTCGTGTTCATCGGGAGGGCTTGGATGGAACAGGCGATGGAAACGAGGCCAGCGTACCGCAGAACGGAGGAAATGGCCTTGTGTTCGACCGGCCACGTTCGAAACGGGGGTCCTGTTGATCGGGAGGGGTCTGGCGTACCGCAAAACGGAGGAAACGGACCTCCTACGGTCGAAACGGGGGGTCCTGTTGATCGGGAGGGGTGTGGCATACCACAAAACGGAGGAAATGGACTTGTGTTGGAGTGCTACGGTCGAAACAGGGGTCCTATTCATTGGGAGGGGTGTGGCGTACCACAAAACGGATGAAACGGACCTGTGTTTGAGCGCTACGGTCGAAATGGGGGTCCTATTCATCGTGAGGGGTGTGGCGTACCGCAAAACGGGACTTCACGGGATACTGTTCATCTCCACCATCGACCTTCTTCAGCCTCAATGGGCTACCGTCGACCTCCTCCAGCCTCCACGGGCTCCTGTTCATCCAGCCTCCACTGTGCGCTACTCCACCGGCTACTGTTCAACCACCCCTCCACGGGCACCCCTCCATTGTCTATTGTTCATCCAGCCCTCCACACCACGGGGACCTGTTCATCCAGAGGCAACGCCACCGCTCACTGTTCATCCAACCCCCCCGACAACGCTCACTGTTCATCCAATCGACCGGCTTCAGTTAGCAGCAGTAGCGAAGGAATCACTCGATCAAGTTTAGTTAACAGCCATCGATCGATCACTCGTGTTCAGTAACGCGTAGCCTGCAGTGCAACCGCTCGGGTTCAGTTAGAGCCCAACGCCTCGCTTGGGTTCAGTTAGAGCCAACGCCTTGCACACACGCGCGTACGTGTACGAGAGAAACGCGTATCGCTCGGTTCCCGACCTCCCACCGTAACCGGAAACGCCCCGAAATTTTCCTCGCCCTCGCTTCTACCATGGTTTTTTCCGTCATGGACGGCCCAAAGAATGTCATGCACCCGCGTCTCCGGCCTGCCCAAGATGAAAAGCCCATTTTCTGTCATGATTTTTTGTCATAGAAGTAGGAGCCCACCACATTTATGATGATATCGGGTTTTGTCACAATTATCGTCATAGAAGTGTCATATGTATCACAGAATTTTTTTTTGTTCGGCCCAAAATGTCACGGATGTGTCTTTTTTTGTAATGAGAGTAGTAGCGTGGGTTCGCTTGACTATAAGGAACTATTTATCCGCATATATAGTTTTCTCTGCCACTCCTTCCAGTGATCGGTATGCTGAGCATGTGTCCGTAGACATGACAGCTTGTCCATGGAAGTTCAACTACGGAGACCATCACGTTTCATCTCGCGATTCCCATGACGCCTCTCCAACCCACGACACCACGTCCCCCGACATGTGCCTCACCCCTCTCGGCCGCACCGCCCCTCTGCCTTTGTGTGCATGACATGTGGGCCACCTAAAATGCGGCGAGCAACAAGTTTTTACCACAGCCACACGCGATTCCTACGACGCCGCACGAACCCATGACACCACACGTCCTCGACCTGCGGCTCACCCCTCTTGGCCCCAGTGCCCCTCTGCCTTCGGGAGCATTACATGTGGACCAGTCACCTATCGGGTCCACATGTTATTGACTCAAAGGTAGGTGTAGTAAGGCACTGAAGCTCAGTCCTGACAGCCCTGAGAGGGAAATGTAACTCCTGTGCCAGGGCTTGTGGTGCTACCGCTGCACGAACTCGTGCCAAACTCGAAATTTGTTTCTTTACTATACATCACTACAAAAAAATACACTTCCATGATGATACGTGTTTGTCACAGTAGGTCGCATTTTTTGTCATGCATGTACATCCCTGGCAAATTTATGACAGAATCAAGATAGGCATACCTGTACTGTCGTAGAAGTGTTCCATGACATTACCAAAATTATCTCACGGAAGTGTCCACTTCCATGACGATAAATCGCGCGTCACAGAAGTGCTTTCGTCAAGGTTGACCGACACGTGGCATCCACCGTAACCGGAACATCGTTAAGCTATCGGGTCGGGTTTTGGATCCGATAACCCGTTAACAACCCCGACCAATGGGAAATTTCCACGTGTAAAATTCTGATTGGCCGAAGGGAACACCTGTCAGCTCGTTAGTGGGCTAGATGTCGCCCGTCCATTGGAGGAGACATGCCTATGGTACGTTGACACGTGGATGGGCCCAACAGAGGCCCATATAGGTTAAAAGGCCGTCCCAGTCAAAGGCCCATAGAACTTAATCAGGTACTAGTGGGCCAGCCCAATAACAACCTGCTTAATAAAGGCCCATTTACAGCCCGAAACCAGATCTGGCCCATTAATTGTTCGCCGAATATTTGGGCCCGTTTACGGCCCGATGCCAGATCTGGCCCGTTAATTGTTCGACCAATATTTGGGCCCATTTGCGGCCCGAAGCTAGATCTGGCCCGTTAATTATTCGATGAATATTCGGGCCCAACTATAGCCCAGTGACTTTCGGCCTGTTAGAGGCCTGATGTAGACATGGGCCCATTTCAGCCCGGTGTGACTTTCGGCCTGGGAATGGCCCGTGCTGCCCATGGGCCATATATGGTCCCATGGGACATCGGGCCTACTATCGGCCCGTGCTAAAGGTGGCAACAGTTAAGCCCAACGTGACTTTGGGCCTGTTAAAGGCCTGTCGCGTAATTCGGCCCGTTGATGCCTGTACTAAGCTTTCAGTCTCTTAAAGGCCCATGATATCAGTGGCCCAACTAAGGCCCGAGATATGTTTCGGCCTGGTAACGGCCCGTGAGCTAACTGGGCCCATAACGGCCCGGTCTACATTTCAGCCTGCTGAAGGCCCGTTGACGACTAGTGAAAATTGAGGCCCAACATGCATTTTGGCCTGCTAAAGGCTCGTGGTTTCATCTCGGCCGTAACAGGCCAGTACAATATTCAGCCTGTTAATGGCCCAACGCTACCAGGGCCGAACAAAGCGCTGGGTCGACAAGAGGCCCAACTAAAATATAGGCCGGTGTAAGTTTGGGCCTGGCGCAATGTGTGAAGGCCCCAATCATTCGGGCCCAGGAAAGACGCAGGCCAGCCCAATTGTGGCCCGCTGAAAACCTGGCCCGTTATCGAATGTTTCGGCCCGGTCGACTACATCTGATTTTTTTCAGATAGCGAATGATGGCAGTAACTAGTAGGAATTAAGAACAAACCTACTCTACACAATAAAGAAATTACGGCATAGTAACTAAGAATAAACCTACACTATACAATAAAGGATTTAAGGTATATTACATCCATTGGGCATCGAAGTTCACCACCAGTGATCATAAAGCACAACGAAGAAGCACATTACAAAAACTGGGCACCATTGCAGTGTAACAAAATAATACTGAACCGAGACCACTTCCAAGATAGTCAAGAAAGGTTAGCCTTGCGGGGGAACTGCTGCGCAAGCTGCTGAGCAAGGCTGTGAGACCGGCCTAGCATGTCGGTCATAGCTTCCAGGTGTAGATGTTTAGCGATGAGGTTCTCATTGGTGTTCTCCGCAATCTTTCTTAGAGATAGGACTTCAAGTCAAAGTTGTGTTGCAGAATGCCTTTCTGCTAGAACTTGGGACTGAAGAAGTCGAACTGATTCAGACAACGAATTCTGTGAGCTTGTCTGACTGTTAGTCTCAAGTAACTTGAACACTGCATCAAGACAAGACTTTGGGGTTGTCTCGCTATCTTCAAGATGTTTTGCCTTCTTTGCTGCAATATATGCTGGGTTTGTCTCACAGCCTTCAGCAGACTTGTACATGCCATCAGGCATATCACCCTGAAACAAAGCGGAGAGATGACAGGTTTTGCACGTGTATAAACAAAGATGATAATTGTTCTGTCAATTCTATCCAATTTCAAATTAGAAAATAAAGAGTAAGTTCAAAATATCAATAGCATAATTTGGCATTGTTCATAATGCGGGGAGCTTCACCACACTACTAGATTACCATGTCAACATAACAAGCATAGATGAAGGGCAAAGAAAATCATTGTATCTATTTTGGATAATGTGCATGGCATGTTGTTCATATCATCAGCCACATCAGTAAGATAAAAAAGGAGATGACAAGGTGCAAACGTGGGCTGCTTCACCACACACTGGATTACAGATCCACAAAACCAAGCATACATATAGGGAGTATTAAGTAATGTGCATGGTATGAATAAGAAATTTGGTTTTACAAGTAAAACTTAGAACTTACGGTTCTTACGAACATGCATTTTGGTAGAAACAACAAACTAAACAGCAGTAAACGATAGGGAGTATGAGCAAATTAAACAGCAGTTGAGGATAAAGGCTTTAGAAGGACTGACTTACATTAACAGTTAACATCGGCTTTATAATGCCCTTCTCCATGTCAAGGGAAGGATAACTCAAGAATTTCAGCACATAATCTTCTTCATAAGCATTGCCTGTACCCTACATTTTGTAGAGAGTAATTATAGATATGATAATACTGGAAGGGATAGAGGATAATGAAGATAAGATGCAAATTGATGCTACATAATCAACTACCAATCCCTGGAAGTACAAGCGTTACAGGACAAAATGTACTGACAAGAGCAATGGGCTACACTTCTGCACTGGCATTGTCTGTGTATTCTACTTGTTGGTAAGATTAAATATAGATCTGATCTTTTTTAGTAAATGGTGGGCAAGGGAGATAAGATGCAGAATGCTACAAAATGAACCAATCCCTCTTCCCATTATACAAGAGTGTTTTGAACACTGGTGTACTATACAAAAAGTTCTTATATTATGGGACGGAGGGAGTAGCTGTTAATGTAAGTACAGTTATAGACCATGTTCAGTCCTTACAAGAGGACTGCAGAGCTAAACCTCTTCAAAAGCATTGGGTTGATTCTAAATTTGTGTAAGAGTCCATACGGATCTTATAATGTCCACCAAATGGGCGATTACGAGGCTAACATGTGCAGTGATGCTACATAATCAAACAGCTATGGAAGTAAGTATGGTCATACAGGGCAAGAGGTACTCATGAGAGCAATGCAGTGTGCAGTATAGTTGTGAGATTATGTGGTCCCTTGAGAACGAATGTTCTTCTGCTAACAGTTTCCGTACAAGTGAGACATTAAGGCAAATGGATAAATGTAGTTCAAATTGTGATGTGATATCATAGACAGTACCTTACGCTGCAGCCGAGACCAATGTGTAACAAGATTATTCCAGTCACTGTCGGATAAATGTAGCACCGGAGACTTTACAGAAATTTCGTTCAGAGGCTTGCCATCGAAGTGCGCTTGCCTCAGGTAGGAACGATACTTCATCAACGAGTGCTTGAAAGCGCAACCAACTCTTGCTCGTCATCACAATCCAGTTTGCTCCTCGCCTATTTAAAAGAATGAAATCTTGTGTCTTCTGTCAGCAGAAACGTATGCAGTAATGACCATGAATAACATTAGTACATTACTTACGCGTAAGTTGCGGAGGAAGACTAGAAATTGTTCTGTGTCTGCGGTATAATCTTTCCATGAAGGAAAGATGCGCACAAAGTTCCTGACAACAACATAAGCTTCGTCTTCTAAACTGGGAAGAAATGGAATAGGGGTCCTATTTGCTGCAATTGGGGCTCTCTCTGGTTCGAAAAGGGAGTTGGCAACTGGATTTGGTGTACTCTTTGCTGGAATGGGGGTTTTGAGTCGTACAGCTGGTGCTATGTCAACTGGCATAATCATACTGTTTGCTGCAGTTGGGGTTTGCTGAGTTGGGGCATCAGAAATGACCAGTGTAGTAGGGCTAGAGTCTGCGAGAGTTGGGGTATTTTGTTGGTCAGGTGATATTTCAACTACACGTAATGGGCTATTTGATTTATCAGGTGCCACTACCTTTTCCAAATACTTTGCTTGTGCTCCTCCACGATCAGCAATCGCCCTCTTCCTTTTGAACATCTGATACACAAGAACAACATTTGAATGGATAAATATGGTATGATGACAGATGGAATATGTACTGAAAATGGATAGGCAGGGCGTATTCACATACACGATGTGTAAACTAAGCTAATGGCAGTTCAACAAAGTAGAAGCAATGCAAAGCATCAGTTGCAAGATATGTGCGAGCAATGTAACATTGGAAAGTTAGAGCAAGTACCTTGATGGGTGAATAAGATAGGGCATCTTCCTCTGACTCCTTCACTAGGGAGCTACATTGACTTAGGTCTCCCTCTAGCTCAGAATCACTTTTAGGATCATATTCTGAGCATGAATTTGTAGGTGGAGAGCGTTGGCATTGCATTGCATCCAGACTTGATTTCAGTCCCTTAATGCCAAGTTTGACAGCCATGGCATTGTTCTGCTTTATTCTTTTCATGCGCGCAAGCTCATAATCATTATGATGCTGTTCAGAATCTGAGATTCATGAAAACATAAAAAGTAGTCAGATTATCTATGGAATGCATTGCGGATTCAACTCGGAGAGTGTCTCCCTATAAACCCCCTGCATATGCGAAGTTCACCTCCCCAACTGTGCTGACCAGACCACACACAGAAATACAAACCCCTTATGTCTCTATAACAGACAGGCACACATTTCAAAACCGAAGTAGGAACATTAGAATCATATGAAATTCGTATTTGAACAAATAAACTAAGAAATTATGAGTGGCGTAATGTTTAGCTTCAAGGATGGAGTGTTGGTAGTGCGACACAAAGCAAGTAGGCAGATTGTATTCCATGTAAAAGATCGAAACCTATGTAAAAGCTGGAAATGACACTTTCTTTCTATACAATGCAGTGTTCGTTACCCACACATGATGGAAGAGGTGACATAGAGAAATACTATTCACTCAGGTCTACGGTTCCAGTATTTAGAAACAGGGTGGTCCACCATAAAAGAATATTGACAACAAATATGACAAGGCAAGCATAGATGTAGTGAATCAATCATTTACTTGTGAGCTTATTAGGACAAGTATGCAGAATTGTAACTGCAGTAAGAGACCGTCCAAAATCTGAATGAAGAAGTTTGTCTAGAACTTATTGTTTGCAACTAATCGACGTGAATAATTGGATATTATATCGAATGAGTAAGAAATACAAGTAAAATTGTCAACAAACCTGGCTTGCAGTAGTAATTTGGGTCAATGTCACAAAGACCAACAATCCAAAATGACTACTTTCTGTTCCGAGGGCCGGAATTTTGAAAACCCTGTGAACTTTAGAGGTACTAAAGATTACCAAAATACATCTGAACCATTAAGTGTAGGTAGTACTGAGCACACAACAAACCCTAATGACAGTCCTGCCTAATGAGTAATGAATCAATTAGAAAATGGGTGATGAGGAGTGGCTGCTGAGTGTTGAGGACGTATCTCAGGATAAATCGGGTTGGCTTGGTGGGTGCTGCACGCCTGAGCCCTGAACGGACAGGGAAGGTAGGCACGGCAGCACGCCCGGGCAGCGGTGACGCTGTTGGGCGAGCGGCTCCTGGCCTCCTATTAGTCCAGCGTCTCCTCCTAGAGTCATGCCGTTCGGGGACGGCAAGTCGCCGGCGAGGCAGGCGGCTGGGGGTGAGTAGAGATCGAAAACGCGTAGCAGAACAGAGGGGAATCGTGGCCTGGGATGACCCAAAATCCCAGGGTGGGCCAGCCCACCGTGGGCACCCTGTAGAGATACACACCCGAGCGGCGAACATGCATTTTCGAAACTAATTTAGGAACATTTAGCTAACCAATTAAACAACTTTGTTTTAATTATATCAGATTCGTATTTGAACATCTAAGCTTGTTTAGCTTGATGCGTGGAGCAGTGTTATTATGACATGAAGCACGTATTTTGATCGTATAGTGATCATAAAAGGGCGAAACTCTAAGCATATTTTTTTTAGCAAAAGAGGGTTTTCCCTCCGATTTCTATTAAAGAAACCACCACGGAACCAACATGATCAATTAAACCCTAAGCATGATCAATTAAACCGTATTATGGCTGTGCCATGGCAGATTTGAAGCTGCAAACCGAAGAAATGATATTTAGCATCCATTGTTTGCTTCAAACTAAGAACCAAGTTAAGATCTATTTTCTGGTTGAGATCAAAAAGTTGAGGAGATATGAAGTACCACCTCTCTTGTGGCGCCGTGTAGGCATCGGGGGTGCGACGGCTGTCGGTGGCGTTGAAGCAGATCTGCGACGGTAGACGGGTGCATCGGGGAATAAGTCCCATTGCGGTGGAAGAGAAGGTCGTGTGAGTGGCCCCGGCAAAGAGGACGACAGCGCCGATGAAGCGAGAGGACGCGATGCAAGGCTATTGGTCCGTCGCCGTGGATGAGAAACGTTCATCTCTAGCAGTGGACGACACGGTCTTGGTAGGCGCTCCGGCATGGTGGAGGACGGTGGCGATGGATGTGGTGGAGGACGGCGGCGATGGATGGGGTGGCGGACGGAGGCTGGTGTGGGGATGGGGTGTTCTAGCGCGGACGGTGTATGAATGGGAAAATGGAGGGAGAGGTATGGGGAACCATGTTTTTGGGACGCGCTTGTCTGAAATATGGGAAACTTACGAACTTAGCCCCAGTTTAAAATTTGGACGTCTTGTCGGTTGGGGATAGGACGGTAATCTCGCATCTCGCCAATATTTGCCCAGAGCAATTTCGGGCGAGGAGAGGGTGGTTGGCGCCCATGGTGTATGAACGGAGCTGACAGCTAGGGCGGTTGTTTCACGTCTGAGTGAAGTTACAAACCTGCCCCTATTGAAAATATTTGCCTACATCGATTTCGGCTGAGTCGAGTTTGTTTTGCCGCCCACCGTGTATGAATGGGGAATGGAGGGAGAAATAGAGGTCTTTCGGACGAGCTTGAATCAAATGTGTTTTGCCGCCCATGTTTGACGCCCACCGTGTCGGAATGGGCTCAGAGGCGGTCGTGTCACGTCTAATTGAAGTTACTAACCTACCCCTATTTAGAGCAGTGGAAATCGGGCCGATGGATTGTCCGTGTAATGGGTAGACAATAATTTCCATCTCCCAAACACTTGGCTTCGGGCAGCCAACGTGGGAGTGGACATTTTGCAGCTTCTTTTGAATTTTGGGACAATAAGCATCCACGTTTACCCTGGCAACTAAATTCAAAACCATTTTGTATTCCTATATGAATCTTTATAAATCGTTCTATGTGTTTTTATATATCTTCAAAAGGACGACAAAGATGTATTCCACTGTCATATATGAATATGGTTTACAAATGTCGGTACTCAAATTCAGAAACTAGTATCCAGTTTAAGGTGAATTTGAATGTTTGGAACACTTCATGTCCAACTCAAATGTCACACGCAGCTTAATGTGTACTCCCATTTAGATATGTACACAAGCGATGTATCAAGATTCAAATACCGAGTCAATCAACCAAGAATGTACATAACTAACAGACATATAAACACTTATAGAGTATATGGCTCAATAATATCAACTAACATACATAAGCCAGGCCGCATTCCTTTTTTTGGCTACAACAACATCTTTTTTTTAGCCAGCATCTCGGCCCTTTCCGATGCGTGCCACTTATGGTCCATCTATACTACTACTATTGCTGAATGCACATTCAGCCCAATTGGCATATTTGTAGGTCTGGCACAGCAATCCAAATGAAATGTCTCCGAGTCTTATCAATTAATACAGACTTGTGCTCAAATAAAATTACAAACAAAAAACAAAACAAAATTATTACATGATTTCTAAAACAAATGGTTTGATTGATTACATGAACAGACAACACAAAGGTTATTCAACTATGGAAAGAACATTTCACCTATGATTTACCAAGTAGGAATTTAATTTCCTTTTTTCCTTCAAGACCTTAACAATCTGGTCAGTCTCAGCTTGCTTCGTTTTGAAATCCACCAAATATTTAATGGTTGTCTTGAGTACTGCTTGTGATTGTGCTGTTTGCTTCCTCAACATGTCAACTTCATCTCTAAGTGCAGAAGCAGAATCTCTTTCTACCACTAGTTTAGCCTCTAGAGCATCAGCAGTTGGCACTTCATAATGCATGATTGGGCCGGTGCCACTGCTGTGGGATGATGCAACGTCCATGGGGACGTCTCTCTTTGATCTTGGGCTAACCTGTTTTACCATTAAAGTTCCTATTGGATTCAGAAAAGTTGAAGTTAGCAAAACATCTCAACTGGGAGTTATAACAGCAAACCAGTTAAACAAACAAGGAATTAAAGAGTTTCAATTGGATGCTGAAAAGTACTCCCTCCGTCCCATAATGTAAGACGTTTTTAACACTATGCTAGTGTCAAAAAACGTCCTATATTATAGGAAGGAGGGAGTAGTTATTAACATCATTGTAACCCGCTGTTGCAGCAGCAAAGCAGTTAAACAAACAAGTAGATATTTAAGTTAAGGCAAACAAGTAATTCTTAACAGTAAGTATCAAACACATAGATAGGCGCAGTCTACAATATGATTAACAGGTTGTGCCATTATGTAATCAGTAGCAAACTAAATTAAGCCAAGCAACATAATTGAACAATTTTGCAATAAGTGGCTAACTAAAATTCCGAGAAGCAGGTAACTGAACTTACGCTAGTTCTTTGTACAGGCACACTGCAACTTATTTTTCGCTTACAAGGTTGTACAAAGGAGTTCATGGCATCAATTGCTTGGATACGCAGTCCCAATACTTCTTTCTTCCCACAGTGCATGGGTAAGTCAAATGGTTAATCTGGTAAGATGGTGCATCCTTGATATGTTATATGAGGACGTGTAGTCAGACTAGTTGTAGCCAAACACATCACACTGGCTTTTACTGTATATTTCATGCGATTACTTTTGGCATATCGAGATCTAAGCAATCTACAATAGGATGAAAAGACTAGCATCCTTCACATTATTGGTGAACTCAGTTCATAGAAACAAGCAATTCAACCATTCTGTGGGTAAATCAAAAGCGCCACTGGAATATTTTTCACTATCCAATCATACACGCAAAAAGGGGCGACGCCACCATAGGGGCTGGTATGGGCGGCCGCCTCAGGTGGCTGGAAAGTGTGCACCTAGTTTGAGTCGTCCAGGTTGGCCCATGCTAGTTTTGTTCGTCCCAACGCACGAGCAGGCAATGTAAAAAACGAAGAAAAATGTTTCAATTTGGATGGGCCAATAACATAAGTGCAAGGCAGGCCCTATAGCAGGCTTGCGGCCCAAACGAGCGCCTCCCATGTCGATCGACAGCAGGAAAAATCCCAATTCATTCGTTCCAGCCTCCAGTCTGGTTTGCTCCTAACCTAGCCGCCGCTGGACAGACCGACACAACACTTCCTCGCGCCCTCATTGGAGGGCGGTTGCCGGGCTTCAAGCGAACGGAAGGACAAGAAGATGAAGATCCAACCCTCGTGGGAGGCAGCGGCGGTAGCACGGGCATGGCATCGAGCTTGCGCAAACGGACAGTCGCAGCTTGCAAGAGTAGCATGCGCAACAAGCAGGTACATCACATCCCTGATTATATCTAATTCAACTCTTCAACTTCTGGCCAATAGTTAAACCTGACGGTGTTGTAAAACTACTTGTATGTAGGGAATCTATGAGAAAATGAAACCAATTTCTACTTATTTTATAACTCCCCCAATCAATACTGAACTGACTGAATCTGATGTATCTAATCAAGTTTCCGATGCAAACATACAAGCTCATGTTGTTCTTGAGCCTGAAGTGTCTAATGAACAGACTTCTAATGAAGGATTTGATGCAAACATTTTACATGCTCCTGGTGATGAATATATAGTGTCTAATGAGAGATCTAATGCAAGCATTTTGCAAGCTCATTGAAGGAGTGTCTAATGATGATCTACTATATTGAGAGATACAGAGATTTGCAGGCATTGATAACAAGCAAATTATAGTGCATTTTCATAGCTTGAGGAAACATCAAGGCCATCTACCACAAAGTCCCCGTATCATGACAACATAGCATAAATACTTTTCTAATCTGTTGTTTGAAACTATTGGCATACTTGTGCAAGATAGATATATTGATATGCAGTTTGCGCACTGGTTATACATGCAATTACACTTTGATATTTTCAGCCAGAGAACGAATAATTCAGGCAGGTACAGACCATGTTTGTAGTCCTTGTACACCATGTTGCATTTTGTGTTTTTTGGTGCTTGCATCATTTAGTGTTCATAATCTGAACTACTTTGGATCATAGCTGGTTTTCAAAGTGCATGTAGCTTCACATTTCTCAAGTTATGTTGATTTCTGGAGTGCAAGTGCCTTCGTATTTTTTAAGTTAAATGCTCGCCCCTGGTAACTTGAATTCGTGGATCAGCCACTGCACAAAAATCATACACGAATGCCAGTATGAATTAAATGAAATGCAGGGACTTACGCTAGCTCGTTGTACAGGCTCGCTGCAGCTCTGCTTGCGCTTGGGATGTTCCATGTACAAGTCCATGTTTCCACTTGCTTGGACGTGCAGGCCTTGTGCTCCTTGCATCCCCGTCTGCATTTTTGACATGGCGAATGGTTGATCAAATAAGAGGAATCGACCTTGATGTTGTACCGGAGGACAGATACTTACAAGGTTATACGGGCGTGCAGGATGTGTACCAGATCCCGTAGCCCCGTCATGCTTCATTAAAAAATAGATTTGTTTGTTTCAGATGAGATCTCCAGAAGAAATAAGAGTTAAAGTCAGAGTTGCATAGGCGTGTAAGCTAAGAGAGCAGTGAAAGGATATCCAAACATCATCGGAACAGTGCACAAGGGAGTGATGTGTGGATGCCTAGTTCGGGTCGGCGTTTGGCCATGCTCGCCTAGCAAGAGTGCAGGTCACTTCAGAGCCGTTGAGGGTGATGCGCTGGTGTTGGCTGGCCGCGCACGGATGCAGATCTTGAGTTGCAGCAGAGCGCTATGATGCGGTGGACGAGACCATTGGTGAAGCCCCAACGACCTCGAGGTGCGGAGGTGCGACGCTGTGCTCGGCGAAGTAGCCTCGGTGAGCTGGGAGACAGCATCGGTGAAGCGCACCTGATGCGCTGGAACTCGGTGTCTGTGAGGCACGTTGGTTGCGGCGGCCGACGTTGTTGGTGGACCACCCGGTGCGGCGGACAAGGGCATAGATGAGGTAGCTCCGGTGCGGTGGTGAAGCGTGACCGTCGTCTTCGTCCGGCACAGAGGTGGGGAACGGTGGGGAAAGAGACGAGACGAGGGGCGATTCGAGGGATGGCGG